>NC_056736.1:168746086-168908586 GCF_019279795.1 Protopterus annectens
TGATATATTTGTGAACAAGTACTGAGACACTACGGTTGCAGTGCATGAGGAGAGGCAACACATGGCTGCATTGTAAACATGTGACATATTGTTAGATAGGGCCTTCATTTTATGTTTCCTTATGCAGTTCTTGGCATAATGAGTAAATGGACAGTAAACAGCACTAATACGTGACAATATGTACTTTGCATAGCACAGAGGCAAGCAGTGGGTTTGCGCAATGGTTGGTAACATGTTTGCACATGCAAGATACACATTTCCATTACTTTCCCTGTTTGCACATAGTGAAGTAGTGCATAAATGTGATCCACATTGCTAAAAGCTTGAGAATTAACACTGAGTCCATGAACACACCTCTCAGCCTTTTAGAGCCAGAAATTTAGATAAAGCCATAAATAATGGAGGGACAAAGGTCCACAAATAGGGACACTTTTTAAATATTGCTCTTACAAACTTAAAAAAGTTAACAGAATAACAGGTTTTGTATTAGCATAAATGTTCTGAAGGGTAGGAAGTCTGAAAGTTAAATGTCTGTCATTATTTTCTGACTTCAACCTTTAATTTATTGCCAATACTTTGCCAGAAAACCAGAATTTTGTAAGAAACAAACTAAAAATGTGAGGCAAAAATCTGGACATTCTGCAAAAATCTGTGCAGTTGAGAGGCAAGTTCATGAAACATACCTGCTGCTGAGCTGAATCTGTTGCAGCAGATGTAAATGCATTACCACATTTATTTTTGAGCCCAGATGATACTGGGTTCAAATCCAGGTGCATCTATTACTTTTAAAGAAACATTGATAATGCAGTGACATTAATTCGTTATTGTACATGTGTTGTGTGTTAGCATAGCGTGAGTTTAAGAGGCATTGCACAGAGGTAACTGCAGCACTGTAGGGCCGCTCACCATCACTTGACATTGATGCACAATGCCAAGCTCTGTGCAAACATGGAGGCCAGGAAGTGAAGGAATCCATTGCTTTTACTGGTACTTACATGTATTGAGTGTGATTCTGTTTTTTAACCAGATTTTAGGTGCTAAAGTGGGGTAGATAGGAAAGTAGTGAAATGGGGAGCAAGCAGGGGGAAGAACAAAGGGAAAGCAATACAGGAATATACCGAAGGGAGGGGAGGTAAGAACCATAGATATCCATTTTTAAGCAGTGAAAACTAATATATGCAGAATATTAGCTGAATTTGGACTGTCATCTCCAGAGAGAGGGGTGACATCAACGTGACTGTGTTGTATAGCCAATTGGACTGAATCAAGTGTGTCAAGAAGTCACATGTGTGAAATGTAGCTATGTATCTGACAATATTTTTTCTGGGACAGTTGCCCATTTGTTTTTAATTGAGTAAGAGAGGAATTATGTGGAAGGGATGTAGGTATTTCTGGGTCAGGTAAGTTGAATAGGTGAGGAAACAAATGAATTAAACAAGACAAAAAGATATGACACAGAGAGAGTGAAAGACACAAAAGGTTGGGGGACATCATGATTGGGGTGATGGAGTGGACAGCATAGGCTCATGCCTGTCAAACATGGAGACAGAATCGAGTTCTCACCCACTGGAGTGTCATCCCTTTCCCTTACTCCACTGGCAGCTGGGATGCTTGATGTCTTCTCCTTCTATGTACCATGAGGAAGAGCAGCCTCTCCATTTGGTGTAGGTGCACACTAGTGGTTTAGTGCACAACCCTATGCACCAACTTTGGCATCTTCTGGTGGGTGATGAAATCCCCACCTCTGCCACCTTTCCTGGAGGATACCACAATGCATGTAGTGCAGGGGCAGCAGAGGAAGTACTGCCAGTTTCATTCCCAAACATGCTGGGCATTAGTACTGGAGCCAGTGGAGTGGGGGCAGGCTGGTTCAATGGGGCTTGCTTACCTCACTGTGCTGTGTAGCATTTAGTGATTTGGTACACATGGATGAAATGTTGACATTTTGATGACACATAATAGAAAATAAAAAAGAGAGATAAGGGTTGAGGTGAGAGAAAAAAAGAGATAAAATTAGTACCATCATGTGTGACACACAATGCATTAACAAAATTATACAACTATTTAATCTGAAGTATTACATTTAAGTATACATCCTAGCACACACACACTATAACTACAGATTGCTGAAAGTAATCCTTGAAATATGCATATATTGCACACATGCATGTTCCAGTTGTACAGATTACAGCTAACAGCAGGACATTTATGCCACTTGTATAGAGTTTAATTTAATGTAAATTATATTAAAGAAATGCAGTATTGTATTTGACCCGTGATATTTGAACCCACAACCTATGACTACAATCTTATATTTGACTCCTAAAGTTGGTTTGTGCTACAGACTAATGCATGCATACTTGCTTTTACTGTTAGGATATGCATGCTCACTTTGCTACTCCTGTGTAAAAAAAATCTATCTTTAACTTTTAAGGCTGCAATAATGCTTCTTTTGTGCTGCATACATACCACTTGGTTCCCTCAGTCTTTCTATTCGACAAGCATGAGTCTGTCTATTGAACTCAAGTTTGGCATTATCTGGGAAAAGAACAAATAATAATAGAAGAGCTTTATGTGTACCAGTCTTGGCTAAATTTAGCTTTATAAGTATTACAAATACTCTCCTATTATCATACTTACACAGCTGCAGGGTGTCTGCAGTTTCACATTCAGTCAACTAACGGTTGAGGGTATCCCATTATTGCCTCTGTAGGTCATTAAAATTACTCCTACACTGTTCTCCAGTGAGTGGGATGCCAGTAACACTGGACACAGCATGAGGCCAACTACTCCACACCTCAGACATGTGCTGGGAGCCAGAATAGTTCATCTGCAGAAGCCTTTGGCTGTGGCATTTCACCAGGAGTCCAATGAATATCTTGGACTCCTAGACACCCCACCTCTGTGCCCTAAACTGGCCAGCTTCCCCACTAACTTCAAGCATGTCTAACACCTGAACTAGAGCAATGGCAACTAATGCTTTCCTGCCACTTTCAGTTATCACATTTACTAGTAGTGCGCAAACCTGAGCAGTGATGCCAACCACATTTGCGCAATGTTTAGTGGAGAGCAGCAGTGCCAAGCAGGGATGAAATACATATTTGAAATAAGAAGATTAAATTGACACTTGAACTTAGTTTGAGAGGTGTCTGCTGATGTAGCTTGGAAATATATACTGAAATTAGAAGGTAACTGCTGGGTGAGTTAAGTTTACAGACATGCACTGTGGGCATAAATGTCATGACCTGACACACTTGTTTTTGGTTTTATACACTGATAAAATTGATTTTTAAAGTATAGGATTCAAGTCTAGGCACAAGTAACAAATCATTTTCTTCCACGGTGTTGATTTTCCATCATTGCCATAGAAGAAGTGCTGCTCAGACATAGTCAGGAATCATTCATAAATACAGCTGACAGTTTGAGGTATAACACTTGTATGTCTGTGACCTGACAAGATTGTTGTATATAGATCCACATGTGTATGTGCCTTATGTAATTGTGAATGCCATTCAAATCCAGATAGCAGAATTATACTTACATAACTTTAGTAGACAGTATACCCTATGTCATACATGTGAAAACACAATAAGGGTGTATTATCCCTCATACATATAATTGGGTGGCCACGGTGGTGCAATGGTTAGCATTGCCGCTTCACAGCAAGAGGTTCTCTGGTTCATTCCTTGGCTGGGGTGCCCTCTGTGTGGAGTCTGCATGTCCTCCCTGTGGTCACGTGGGTTTCCTCCGGATGCTCCGGTTTCCTCCCACATCCCAAAGACATGCTTTAGGTGGATTGGACACTCTAAATTGGCCCTAGGTGTGAGTGTGAGTGCGTGTGTGTGAGTGCATAAGTGTGCCATCTTTGGAAGGTTGGGCGCCGAGCTGGCAACTCGACTCCGTAAAACTCCACTGCCAGTCATGAGCGAACAGGTGATCCGCTGTGGCAACCCCTAGCCGGGAAAAGCTGAAAGAAGAAGCAGAATCCCTCATACATATAATTCATATCAACTCCAGTATCTAAAGTGTTTTAAGTGAGAGTGAATATAATGGGAATTTGAACAACAGTAAAAGTTCCTGGAACCCAGGGCCATGTGTATGGCAGTCCTACAATTGCACCTGTTGCCACAAGAATGTTGAAATAACACTTGTCTGTTTTTTAGTTCATTGCTATAAACTGCACTGTCACAATGGTAAAAATAGGTTGCCCATCCTATACTAAAACTTAGGACCACCTGTACTCCAGCCATACACTTGCACCTGTTGCCACAGGACTAGTTACATAACATTTCCATAATTTCCTACTCATTCTTAAATTATCTGTGTTAAACCACTGCACAACAATGCTTAGCAACAGAATTAATTGAATACATCAATTTTCAATTATTGACTGTCTGCATCCTGTCTGTAGGTGTTTGATGACTACAGCTGTTAGGGAACCTTGCTAACAACCACAGCACTGCACAATGGAAAGAAAAAATTGCAACAATGTATTGTCTTTGACCTTTGCACTTTTACAGACTGCAGGCGTTCTACAGGTGTTCTGTCTGCTTTCTGTGTGGGCCAATAGTCTGGGTTTACACACTGCTAAGCATTGTGCAAATGAGATAAGCACAGCCAAACCTGACATTAATTTGTTCTGTTTCCCTTGTTGGCGCTAAGCCATGCACCGCACAAACCACCGGCCAAAAATAAATAAATAAGTAAATAAATAAATAAAGAGAAAAGTAGTTGAAATGAAGAAAACATCTATGAAATAAACACTGCAAACTGTTTGTTAGTACACACAAAACATTTCTACATAGGTCTGGATTTGAGCTCTCACTCCAGTGAGCCTTCTGAACACAGTAAAGGTGTCTTATCTCTCTTTGCCACACAAACAGCTTTGCAGGAGGGAACTGAAATCATTCTGCATACAACCAACTGCAATATCATCTGCAGTACTAAGAAACATGTATTAATGTTGGTTGTAGTACACTGAGTGATCACACAACCATTTATGACTATTGCTTGCAAAAATGTTGTTGTGTCTTTCGGCTTATCCCGGTTAAGGGTCGCCACAGCGGAACTCCGGTCCGCTAATGTTTGGTAGTGGATTTTTACATGCCGAGTTACCAGCCCTGATGCACAACCTTCAACGAAGGCATGCCCATTCACGCATGCCTCCACACAGAAGACGCTCTAGCTGAGAATCGAATGGGACAACGTCTTGCTGTGAGGAGACAACGCTACCGCAGCACCACTACCGCGGATGATTGCAAAAATACAGTTCTATTTTACCTCTCTGTGTTTGTTGCTCATTCTTGTCTTATCTGACAGTTATCTAAGATGTATACTCTTTAAGCCATTCCATATCGTTGTCCTTAAAATGTGTGAGGATATTAAATGGCAATAATATACAGTTGTCAACAAATGAAGGGAAAGTTGAAGGTTACTGAACAGAACCTGTCAAGTATGTGCTGCTTACTTACATTTCCAACCTTGATAAAATTACTTCTATACACTTTATAAGTCTAACCTGACACATCCACTGGAGGTAGAGCAGTCTGCATTGCTATTGTGTTTTCCTTTTCTCTACCAGTAGTCATTCACAGTTGCAATCCATTAGCAACAAACAATGAAGAGTGCCTGCACCATGTTTACATGTGATACACGGAGCCAAGTATTTAGGATTCAGCAATTCTAATGAGTTAACATCTCATTTGCATCTTCACCATGCTAATAGCTCTGAATCTGCACCATAAAAAAGGCAACTGTGTAGCTGGGGAACCTGAAGTTTATGTGGAGAACACAGAAGAGACCATTACTTTGGGATATATCTGCATAGAAGACTACTGAACTGAAGAAGGCATGCTTGCATTTTTCAGCTATATACTGCAGATGCTGAAATGACATTAAGAAAAATCTGTTTCATATTTATATTATATATTAATTAGCAAATGCTACTGTTATCTGAATGCTTTACTTACAAGTGTACTGATGGCATGTGCGTGTTCATCAGGGCATTTCACAGGTATACATGACTGGCAATAACTTAAAATAAAATGTTCTGTGTTAAATCTGTACACATGTACACATGTTTCAAGGACAGTTCATTTGATAGCACTTTTAGCATTTCACTGATGGTTTGTTAGCAAAATGTGTAATTTGACTGTTCTTTTGTGAGTGGGAGAGCAAATCTGAATTTCTGTTTTGGCACAAACAAGGATATGTTGGTACAGTTACTTTCCCTTGTTTTACATCCAGCCTTGCTTTGTGAATGTTGTTCATATTTCAAATATCTAGACTGTTTTGTGTTTCTCCAGTGGGTAATACTGAAATGCTACCTTTTCTGTTTTATCTGAGAACAGGTATTTTTTAGTTATGTGATACTTATGTGTATTAACCTCTGTTGTGTTTTAGGACACCTAGGACTATGGCATCCAGGTGTCTCAATCCCCAAAAAACATCCTTCAGTGACCCTGAGAATCAGGTTGTTGTGAAAACTTTTAGGCGACATGGTGCCTTTCTGTTTGAGCGGGGATGTGGAGATATGTCAGGCAGAATGCAAATTTAGTAGCAGATGGTTACAGATGTGAATGCAGTAGGTGGCTACAGCAGGACATATGATCAGGTGCGCCACAGGGCCACTGACATGTTCTCACCTGCACAGAGGCGGATGCAGTGGCCTGTGATTGGATGGGTGCCTGGGGGGGGGGGTTCTGCTACAGAGCCACGACTAACAGCAAATGAAGAGTTCCTGTCCACTGTCAGGGATCTAGACAGGCCCAAGAAAAGTGCAGAACAGCATGTCCTTGACATTGGTGCTACTGTTTCAGGGACAGCAAGCATTTCCCAGGAGGAGATTCTAGGTAGGCTTATGTATCTCAATTGTTAAATATTCTTGTATAGTCAAATATTTATTATTTTATTTATTTATTTATTTATTTAACATTTGTTAACTGGGTATGTCTGACTGAGCCTAAGCTCATTATCAGCGGAGGGCTGAGGAGAAAAGCTCCACACAGAGAACAAGACAGTGTGTTAAAACATGTACAGAAACATACAGAAAATAAAATGTATATCAATACTTTAGTTCTGTTTATCAAGAAATTGGTTAGGGTGGTTGTAGATTGTTACAGTTAACAAAACATTCTGATTGATTGCACATGGACTTAGGTTGGACTAGTCACCCAAGGTCTTGTTGAAAGTATAGTTAATGAATATATAAAGAGCAAAACGTTTACCCCGTGCTACTGTTAATGGTGATGATGTTGTCTTTACCTTTTGCTTAACTTCTTCCAGGACCATCCAGCATAAGGAACCTACAATCATCCGCAAATGGTAAGCCAGACATTTTTATGTCAGTACTAATGAGCAGTTCAAATAAATATTCAGTTTGTGATGTTGATGTCGGGACTGTTGTGTGTATTGCTGTACTATCTGTAATAGTGGCACCACTGTTAGTTTGTTAGCATATATTGGACTATAGTAGTGTGGGTATTGATTTTTTCCTGTATTTGTTGCTTATTATCTGGCAGTGGAAGTGTGGGATTTCTACCATCTGATGCCAGAGTATCAGCAGACTCTGATGACGATGGTGGTCAAACAGTGGCTCAGTTGTGGGGTGCAGATGTTGAATCTAACACTGAGGTTGACATAGAGCCATCCCCTGTAATTTCATCTGGCGCAGCCACTAGTTCTATGCCTACCAATTCCAATTAGCACTCAGATATTGGACATTGGTGGAGGGTGAGACTATCGATCTGTGAAGTATAGTTACTGCGGCTTCAGTGCCTGTTGACTCTATCCATAGTAAAAGTGTGGGTGAGGTGTTACTCAGGAAGGTTGTTAGGGGTGCTCAGAGGAGGCCTACTGTCCATCCCACACCTGATCCAGGTGTCGCTTCCTGTGCCACTCAATGTATGTTTAGGGCTATCATAGAGGCACAGGCACATTCTCAAAGGTCATCCAGAGAAATGCTTAGAGTTGTAGATGTGGCACAGGCTGATATGCATGACTGCCTCCACCATGTTACCGATTCACTAGATAGGATGAATGACATGTTGGAATGGGTGGTGTCTGTGATGGAACATCTGCAGGGAGGGGAACAGCATCCTCATTGGTGTAGGTCAGCCACAGTATCTGCTGTTTGCCAATGTGGCCATACCCGATCACACTCCCATAGTGGCAGTACTTCCACTGCTCCATCTGTGGTTGAGCTGTCCACACCCAGACATGGCAGACTATGGGGTCATGGTTCTGGGCATCCTCATGAAGGGAGCTTGTCCAGCAGACATCAGTAACATTCAGGTAGCAATGCCTCTGACCGTGGGCATGGATGTGCCAGGGCAACTCTTGGCAGAGCCAGTTCTCATAGTTGGGTATGACAGTGATGAACTGTCACCTCCACCATGCATGACTCACACCTGTCTGACATACCAAGATGTAGAGCTAGCACAGAGCTTGACTGTATTCATGCAGACTCTTATGCATCAGTTTCACCTGGAGGACCAGTACAGACACACACATAGTTACATGGTTCAGCCGTGAAGTTTAAAGCTCATGTTGCCTCACTAGCCATTTGTTAAAAATACAAACAAGATGGGTCTGGAAGCAATTAGAACGGACTCAACGTAATAAACACTGTTTATTGTAAGTGCTTCCGCCTCAGTCACTACCAAGCCTTCTTCAGACAAACAGTGAAAAAACCAACAATAGAAGTTTAAATACATTTCTTAATTAGATAGTAATTCCTAGTTAAAAGGGAAATGCTTACAATATAAAACGTCAAACATAAAAAACATTTATAAATCAAGATGAACACAGAAACCTCACTACTCTAATAATATTCAAGTGTATAGCAGACCAGCCTGATAATACCCATAAATAATAACAAATACAATAAAAATTCTTTCATATGACATGAATGCGAATATATATATATATTAACACTCATTGTTATTTCTAAGCTTAAAATGTTTTAAAAATATATATATATATATAAAGTAAGAGAATATTTTTCTACTTCTATTGTTGGTTTTTTCACTGTTTGTCAACACTTACCTTATAAATCCAGCAGTTGCAACAATTTTAGTTCAGGGTTGACTCTATCTGATGCTAGCAGTACACAACCATTTGGGTAGGTAAAAGTTGTGAGTGTTGCCTATCATCAGTGTTAGTATATGTGTGTGCATAGAAGGAAGGTTTTAGCCCTTTAGATGGTGAGTGAGTGTGTTATGCATTCCCTCTTAGCAAGTGTGAGGACATATTGAGCACACCTACGTCTGCCTACACCCACAGCAGCTGCTAGTTCCCACACTGACTTCTCACCTGCATGTGACTGTGGTGACCTTGCCATTGGTTGTGGGATTTGTGCCCCTTCCCCTTTTTGATCCTGCTGAAGTTGTTTTCTCTGGATGATATTGTGTAACATGGCACATTCAGTGAATATTTCAGTACATGTAAATGGTTGTACTGCAGGGCTCCCCTAGATGTATGTAAGCAATGGAACCATGACTTCAGCAGCCCAAACACATGGTCTATTATATTGCTGGTTTGAGTGTGTGCCACATTATGGCATTCTTCAACAGGTGTGCATGTGCATTTCTGATGGGTGTCATCAGCCACAGTTCCAGTGCATAACCTGCATCCCCAAGTAAATGACCCTGTGAGATATTCCCCCCTAGTGAACATCTAAAACAGTTGGGAGGTGTGCCATTTATGTGAGTCATGATAACTGCCTGGGTTGCCAGCACACACAGTCAAGATGATTTCCTTGGCATTACACATGACTTGGTAGTTAATAGAGTGGAATATTTATGTAGAATGTTCCCTGTTCCCTCAATGGTGTCTTAATTTCTACACGTGTGTAATCTGTGGAATCCAGGACTGGAGTAGTGTGCTACAGGGTTGAACTTCTGCATATTTCTAGCCCTGTCCTTGGCAGTATGAGGAAATTATATGTGGTCACTGGCATGTTGGAGTACCCCCAGCATGTCCCCTGTTGGGCTCTGAAATGTACCTGCAACTAAAATTCTAAGTGCTACACATACCTTTGTCTCCACTGGTATGGGTTCCCCTTAATTTGCTCTGGCACTGAGTTGAGGATGACAGAGGTTACAGAGTTCCTGTAGTGTTTCTCTATCCATGCTGTAGCACTCTACAATTTCCATGTCATGTAGATTGTGATAAGTTAAATGGGATCTGAAAACTCTTTTCTTTCTTGACCGTGGCCTATTCGCAGCAGCAGTAGCATGGACTTCAGCATGTTGCACATACACATGAATTAAAGCAAAAGCAGCCCCTAACATTGTTTCTGTGTAGACTTAGGTTCATAAGTTGGTATGAGGCTATCGGCCCTAGGGCCTATACAAGCCTAGCCATAACAATTCCCTGGATATTTCTTCCCACAATATTTACTTCCCTGGACCCCTGTTTAGCAGGGCGACTAACATGATCCCTGGGGTGAATTTCCTATCTCCCATCCAATCGTCAAGGTTCCTTTTGAAGAGGGCCAAGGAGGTACTCTGCTTGACATGTATGGGCAGTCTATTCCAGAGTATGAGGAGTTTCTGGGTCAGGAACCTATCCCTCCAGCATGTTTTGTTCATTGTGATGACAAGGTTTAGATCCCTGGAGCATGTGGCTTTGAGGGATTGGGATTTCTTTAAGTCGAGCATGTCCAACAGCTCAGGGTTTGACATGGCCTTGTATGTTAAGCAAAGATCGCCTCTGAGTAGACGATATGCCACAGAGTATAGCTGGAGTTTTTTTAGACAGTCAGCATAGGGCATCTGCTTTAGGCCTGTGATTCTTTTAGTGAGATATTTCTGCGGCTTTTCCAGCTGTTGCAGATGTCTTATGAGGTACATACCAAATGGGGTGTTGTACTCTATAATGGGTCTAATGAAGGATGAGTACAGTGGGACAATGACCTCCTTTTTTCTGGATGAAAAGCCCTTAGTGATGAGGTGTGCCACATAGAAGGATTTCCTGACTGTTGTGGTGATGTGGTTATCGAAGGTGAGACCACTGTCCACATGTGTCCCTAAGTCTTTCATCACACATTTGGTGTTTAGTGCATTGCCACCTATGTGGTAATTCATGGGTACATGTTTTTTCCCAAAGGGATAACTATACATTTCTTGGCATTAAGCTTGAACCCATGGCTCTGTCACCAAGCATCTGTTTCTGTAAGGTCCTTCTGTAGACTATCCACATCATTTGGGGATTCAATAATGGCTGCCAGTTTGCAGTCATCTGCGAACTTTGTTAGCCAGAGTCCCTTAGTGTTGGCCTGTACTTCAGAGAAGTACATGCCAAATAAGAGCGGTCCCAGGACTGAATTCTGTGGTACTCCACTTGTCACTTGTCTGGAGCTGGATTTGGAGTTGGCTACTTTTACAGACTGGATTCTGTCAGTAAGCCAGTTGGCAACCCATCGAGTGATGTAGGGATTTATGCCCGGCTTAATAAGTTTATCTATGATTCCAGAGTGGGGGATGGTGTCAAAGGCCTTGGCAAGGTCCAGATAGGCTGTGTGGACTGCCTTACCCTCGTCCACAGCTCTGGAGACTGTTTCAAAGAAGTCAATCAGGTTCAGGAGACAAGATCGGCCCTTCATGCACCCAAACTGGGTGGGGTCCAGTGTTTGAAGGTTGCCAATGGCTTTGTTTATAAGTTCCATGGTAATGCGCTCCATGCCCTTGCAGATCAGGCTCGTTAGACTGATGGGACGCTAGTTCCTGGGATCCAAGGTGGATCTCCCCTTGTGGAGTGGAGTGGGCACAAAGCCTGAGATGAAGCTATGAGTAAACATGACACTTAGGTGAGGTGCCAGTTCATTTTGTAGTTCATGTAGTACACAGCCTGGGATGTCATCTGGTCCCATGGATGCTGTATTCTTAGCTTTGGAGTGTGCGGTTTCTACCTGTGTGGCCGTGATTACCGGAATTTGGCAATTTTTTTGGAATTGAGATGGGCCCTTTAGAGGGTGAGAGGCGGGTAAAGTTGGCACTAAATCGATCTGCCAGGATATTGGCAGTATCCTTGGGATCAGTATATTTAATGCCATTCTGTTGTAGCTCAGAGCAGATCTGAGCATTGCCATTTAGATTCTTGATATAACTATAGAATGCCTTGTGGTTGTCTTTGGAATCTTTGGCAATTTTATTTTCATAACTAGCTTTGGAGGATTTTATGAGGAATCTCAGCTTCTTACTGAGGCTGGCAAGGGAGTTTTTTGCATCCTGGGATTTTCCTTATTTCTACAGCAGTTTCTTCCTTCTGTTATATAGTTTGTTTATGGGAGGGGACCACCAGATTGGCTTCCTTTTTTGGAGGAGAGTGTATTGGTTCTATTTTGGATGGTACGATTCATGCACGAGTGGAAGTGCTCATAGAGTGCCTTAATGTAGGATTCAGCAGTCAAACTTTCAGCTCCTGTCTGCATGGCTGTCATGAAGTTTGTCACTTCTGACTTGAGTAGCATGAAGTTGGCTTTGGAGAAGTTTTTTACGGATGTTTCCTTACTGGGAGTTGGGGTGGGATGTAGATGTAAAAGGTGATTAGCTTATGGTCAGACCTGACCAATGAGGGGGTGACCACTGGTGTGGAGCATCTATCTCCCATATTGGTAATGACCAGGTCTAGGATATTGGAGCCCCTTGTAGGACAATGGATTAGTTGATCCAGGGCATTGGAATTTATGTATTCCAAGAACCGATGGGAAAAGGTGTTAGTACCCGAGTAGTTTTCCCAGTTAATGGCAGGGTAGTTGAAATCACCCAGTATTAGGGTGTTTGGTTATATCTTAATATGTTCTAGTGTGTTTAGAAAGGTGTAGTGAGAATCTTGGGGCATGGTGGGGGATCTGTAGCAAGCTACAGTTTGGATTGGAGTCTTACCTAGTGTTAGTTGCACCTGGAGGATTTCAGATGCATTGTGTTGGGCAACTAGACTGGAGGTGTGAATATGATTGGTGAATATGGACACTCCTCCACCTTTAGTGTTTCGATATGGTTTGGTGGCCGAAAAGTGTGGGAAGAGCTGTAGCCTGGTATTGCAGGGGTGCTCTCTGTAGCCTTGAACCAGGTCTCAGTTACTGCACATATATCGATGTTCTCCATTTTTAGGAGTGCCTCGAGAGAGTGCATTTTGAGGCTTAGACTTCTAGCATTGAGTAACATTGCCTTCAGATTTTGCATGCTTGTATCTGTTACGGTGATGGTTTTGTTCTTTGAATCTTGCCTAAAAAAGGCACTGTAGGGGGTGGCAAGAGCTTTAGCCAGTAACCTGAATCCCAGGGCCGACAGGTGCAGACCATCTCTGGGAAAGCATCGTGGTTTGTTGATCATGTCATCCCAGGCAGAGGAGTATCCTCTTTGAATGACACCAGAAGCTTAGCCAATTGTTGAAGTCAATCATTTTGTCCTTATACTGTGGTATCATTCTGAGCAAAGGCAGGATGCTACTCTAGGCTAGGGTCATACCTGTCTGGGCCACATGATCCGAGAGCTGTTCCATGTCTCTTTTCATGTAGTCCAGGGAGGTACATCTCAAGTCATTCACTCCAACATGGACAATGACAGAGTTGTATTTGTACTTGTGGAGTGACTTGAGAGCATGCATTTTGTGGCAGATCCTGGCACCCGACAGACAGCTGACTGTAATTTTAATCTTGTTCAGCCTGGTGAGTGGGACATCAGTTTGCCTGACTATAGAGTCACCTATGACTAAAGTGTTGGGTACATTGTGTTGCCTTAGGGGCTGTTATTAGGTGGCACACTGGTGTTGTGAGCTACGTGTCATTTTGATTGTGACTGGTGTTTGTTTGCCTTTCAGCTTCGGAGGCCCTTGTTGCTTGGGCAGGTTAAGGGCCTCCGCATATGTAGGTTTAGTGTTGCTATGTGTGGGTGCTGGTGGTGTAGGTTTTGAAGGGCTATGTGTTGCTTGAGGTGTAGCGCAGGTGTTAACCTTCTCCTCTTGACTGCCTAGTACAATCTTGGGTGGAGAGAGCTTTGCTTCCAGTTTGGCTGTGTAAGTGCATCTCTCGCAGGTTGTAGTGTTGGGTGGTAGGAGGAGAGGGTTGCCTGTGTACATCAGTCAGTTGCTGCTTTGCCCCAGTATGCCCAGATTCACCAGGTGGACAGGAGAAATCACAGGAATCTGACCCTTGGACATGCCTGTTTAAATGCTTTTTTTTGTAAAATACAAGACCTTTTTTCCCTTACCTTTGCAAGGTACTTTGCAGTTATAGGCTGGTTAGTGCCTACGATTAATTTCTCCTCATTAACAATGAGAGTTGAGTGCTTGTATCAGTTTAAGGCTTCCTAGAGCTTTCCAGCAGGTTCTAGAGCAAGTGCTAGTCACAGGGGTTCAGATTTTAGTGCTACTACTGAGAAACCAGCTAGTTCTAAAGGAAAATTTGAAGACCAGACTTTCTGGCACCTGGAATAGTTTAATCATAGCCCTGCAGTGCTGCACAATGTGAATGACATGCAAACATACGCGTTTTTAAGCCAGAAAGCTGAAAGGGATAGAAATCAGCCCAGAATGGCTAATAAAATTACAATGCCAGAGCTGGAAACCACTCCTCTAGCGTTATATAGGCAGTGCAATGCTCACCACTCCCACTGGTAAGCAGTAGGACTTCCCTCTACCACAGCAAGGTCTGGATAGCTCTGAACTCAGAAAATAAAGTCCTAAAACCAGCAAAGCCTGGGATCTGGATTATACTAGCTAGGAAAGGTGGGAAACAAGCAAACAAGATAGTATTTTTTTTGGTTAAAACAGGCTAAACAATGCAATAATACAGTAAATAAACACAGAAAAGGCTAACACACTTGAGTGTATACCCTAAACAGTAAATGCAATTTAAACTCTCCAAAATTAGCAATTTAAAACGTTTTAAAGGAAGCAAGACAAGTGCACAACTGAAAAACGATTTAAGAGGCAGTGATACAGTAGAATAAGTAGCTAGTCTACATATACAGAAAAGTCTATATATACAGAAAAGCAGCTAAGACAACACTAAAACAATCCAGATGCAGTACAACCTACAACACTTGAGTTATAGCAATATTAAGGCAAATACAGTTTTAATAAATGTACCACAATATACTCTATATTTCTAAAATATTTCAGAAGCAGAGTCAGAACACAAGGAGATTCAGACAATTTTTTATTTAAAGAAAGGGAGAAAAAGGAATAACAGAAGGAAAGAAACTAAGTGGCTTGGCCTTCTCATATGTTCTCTCTGTATTAGGTAGAATGAGCTAATGACACTAGACTGGGAGAAGTGTCCAAGATCAAATTTAGAGTAGGGGCGGGCAACTGCAAGGCCAGCAGGTATAAAGACAAAATGCCAATAGGGAGGGAGGGAGAGAAGCCAGAAAACACTACAGAAATGTTTATCACAGCAGAAAACCAGCAGTGAGCCAATAGCTATGAAATATAGTACAAGTATGCAGTATACAATAAAATTGCTATAAATATCTAGATTAAGCAATAACTACTAAGATAAGCAAAAAAAAAAAAAAACAGGCTACTTTTTGCTATATATCACAGATCAGGTGCTCCTCCTCAGATAGCTCTGTGTGTAATGGCTGAAACACTCAAGTTAACTTCTTAAATAACAGAAAGTTGAAACCTGAAACAACTTTAAAAAAGCTCAAAAGAACCAGTGAGGTGCTTTCTCCAGAGCATCCAAGTGCTCCGGATTATGCGGAACGCACCGCATTTAATGAAGAGCGAAGCCACTGTTCCGCTGTTCCGCATTGAACAGCTGTGGCTCCGCTACAAGGCTTTTGATTGGTTTGTGTACCGCAATTACTGCCAATTGGCATTGCGGTATACAAACCAATGCATAGCTCTGCTGTGCTGCTATTTTTAATTTTGATTGGCTCGTGACCGCATTTACGCCAATCGCAAACTCGATCTACGAGTCAATCAAGTAGAGAATATCACGGAGAACGGAGCCAATGAGAGCTCCCAAATGGAGACAATCGTGTTCCTGCAAGCCTTTTCGCCAAATTAATGGCTTGAAAAAGGCTTCCAGGAATCGGGAGGGAATCTTGCTTTGTGGAGAACTTGGAGTTGGAGTCAATACTAGGCCGGAGTTGCAGAGAATCCTTCCAGATCGAAGAAGACATTTCATCAGGGGAGAAGAAGACGGGTGTCGGAGCCTGCCCCAGTGCCTGCCAGGAGAGGTGACTGACTTGGTCGGCGACGGCGAGAGAAGTCCGTTTGCATTTGCGGCTGTCTGGTCACAACACAGGTTAGTCAAGCAAGCAGGAAGAACGACTACAAGAAAGTGGTCTATCACAGAGTACAGACTTCCAATAATTACATATACACCAAAAATAATTTGCCTTCACTTCAAACTACATCAGATAATAACTGCATATTTATTATTATCCATTCATTCCATAGAGAGCGCAATTGCTCCACACTTTTTAAAGCAAAATGAACACAAGTCCGACAAAGATCAAGGGTACTAAGACCTTTCCTTGTCTACAACCTTATCAACCTAAAACTCTTTCCCCTTATTTGCTGACAGACTACCCCAAAGAAGCACCCCTTACAACCTACAATCCCCATCATCAATTCATAACCTAAAAAAACCACTCAAATAAACCCTGTTCCACCGATTACTCTCATTTCTAGGCTGTAGTCCCTGAAATATGGGAATTCCTCCCTAAAAGTATAAAGTCCATATACTTTTACACTGAATTATGCCTCTCAAACTGTCCAGTTTTTCACAGATGCCCGGATTATTGCCTTATATTTTTACCCGGTCCTTAAAATTTGCAGTTTTCTGGCAAATCAACGGGGGTTAAATTCATTAAGTAATGACAGTCATTTTACTTTCATTCTTCATACCTTCAAAAATGCATGGTAATAAAGGCCTGCTATTCTATCGACTTTCTAAGTTTATAAGAGCAATACTTATAAGCTGTTCACATTTTTGCCCCATTTTGGTTTTGTCCAGAATTCTTGCGCTGAGGATGAGATTTATTATTTCGACTTGAACTAAAATATCTACCTACATAAACTTTCCCAGTGCAAATGCCTCAATAATACTAATGTCACCCAGGCCAAAAGCAAACAGTGACAGCTAATCCAGGCTACAGTACCTTCTACATTTTCCACTAGAATTAACGTAATCAAATAAGAAACATACAACTCCATCATATTCTACTCTTTCTACTTCAAATCCACTATAACCCTTCCCTTGTCTGTCCACCTATCCCCTCTTGGTGCATACATTCTCCTTCAAAAGGTAACTACAAGATGACCACTGTAAAACTATTGCAGTGGTGAGCTTAAACAAAATGAATGGACATAATAATAACAACAACAATAATAACTATAATAATAAATATAATAATAATAATAATAAATATAATAATAAATATAATACATATAATAATAATAGTTATTGTTGTTGTTATTAACTTGCTGACTTATTTACTGGGTTTAAACTAGGTGAACTTTGATCCAAATGTACCTTCTCAGGTTCAGCCCGGGATCACAACAGATCAAGTAAGAATCTTTGTAGGTATGTATTTGCAACAAACGTGTAGTTGGACTACGCATTAAATAGCAAACACCATAGATCTAGTTAGATGTATACAAGCAGTAACACAAGAAATTATGCTATTCACAGTGGCTACAGCCGTAGTAAGTATAGGGAAGAGGGATTGTAACGGGAAACATTTTAATCGGAGACTGTAGTAAACCAATAGAGGAATGATATCTAGTTATTTAATCACATGCCCGATTATATTTCTGGCTAAGTACAACAGATGCCACTAAACTCTTTTCTCCTGTATTTATTTTTTTATATAAATTGGGCCACCATTGTTTCAGTGGGTCAAACAATTAGGGACTCTAAGACAAATTAAAGCAGAGCACTCTGAGTACTAGCCAGGAAAGAATTGTAGAGAATGATATCATCTCGAGAGCATAGCTCTCAACCTTCCATCACCAAAATGAGGAACACTCGTCTTCATAATGTGGAACAAATGGACAAAATGTGGAACACATACTAAAGGCTTACTAACAACTTCAACTAGGAAGGTCATAGGATGGTTAAAATATGCTGGTTTTACTTATAAAGAAGATCCTTTGATGAATTAATATGATTAATTTCAATTGACCATGGATTTCACTTAAAAAAATTCCTAACACTGAATGTGTGACAGACTCTTTCAATGTGGAACTTTGAGGAATTTCGAGGAACATGAACTTTTGAAGACCCCAAATGAGGTACGTTCCTCGTAATGAGGTACACTTGAGAGGTATGCTCGAGAGGAGGACCCGCATTAAGTTATTATGGTTACCGCTTTCCTGTTAATTGCCTTTTCCCGTGTACTCCAGTATTGTATCGTGGTGTTGTGCCGCATAACACCTGTTGTTTTTCAGACTTTGCCAGGTTATTACATGCATCCTTTGGGGTTACAGTCAGGTCGAAAACTGAAAGCATTTTATCCTGAGACCTGCACCATAGCCCTCAATCAATCAGGCACAAATCTCAACAGAATCAGGGAATAATCCAGAAATCGGGGACAATCAGGGAGTAATACTGGTTTATTAGGAAAACATTAGTATACTAATAGATACCAATACTGATGGATTGAATTTTCTAAGAAGGAGCAAACATAACAAAAATACAAAATGATATTGAGACATTGACAGAATAAGAGAATATGAATTAATATACATTTTCTGAACTAAAAATAGTCTATAACTTGAATTACTATCATTATTTATTAAATGCAGTTTTCCACATTTTCTCCAACATTTTGACGAAGTGTGAGCCCTTTGATATTCTAATAAACCTTAATGCAAACATTTGTGCAGAGTACAGCCTAAAACAATTATACTGCCATAGGGGCATTTAACTAGATAAGCAGGAAAAAAACGAGTCTTCAGGAAAAAAAAGGTTACGAATACAGGGACTGCTAACAAATTCTCACTTTTCTCTCTAAAGTGTTTGACAATAAAATGGTTCCAAATAAGCAAACTATGTTGTATGCATGCGGGGTCTATTTTTAGTTGATGAATGTACTTTTATTAAGCTTTATCAGTTGCTATTTGTTGGAATATGAACACTTTAGGACACCGTACCTATTATTTCAGCTACACGCATTATCAGAGTTGACCGCTCTTGTTTATCTTATTATTGTCCCTAGGGGTCACCAGTTGACCCGTCTAGAATATATCAGCCATGGATGTGTCAATATCCATTTTCATTTATTCGTAATTTTACCTCATACAGTCTTTGCCTTTCACAACACCAAAGCAGAAGTGGTAATGCGCTTGTAAAGACTGTCATTATTTTATTTAAGAAAAATACTGAAAGCAACTATCATTTATTTAGCATTGAAGTGTCAGGTTACAAGTAGTAGCACCACCAAGAAAATACCAGTATTCACGAAAGCAATATTACACGGGAGTTCTCAAAAGTATTTTGCTATCTATATCAGCATTTTCTCACTGCGAACTACTTCCTTAAGGACTTTAAAGTGTTCATAAGTGCTTTGAGAGGTGTTCAGATCTCCCAAAGAAAAGAGTATGGGGAAGGGGTATACTACCTTATGGCTTCACTAAGGCAAACAGGCTACCTGTAAATGGTTCATATCCCAGGCCCCTGTTTGTAAATGTTTCATCTCCCAGGCTCCTGTTTACACTTATCAGGGCATCTGAACTTGTCAGAAATTTGGGATGCATGGCTAGGCTTAAATGGCCCTTGTGGTCGTTAGTCAATTGAACCCCTAGAAACCATAAGAAACCCAAACGCTGATTTTTGAGACCCGACACAGTTTGCATTTACTACTGTATATTATTCTGGAGTATTACGAACTACAGCTATTCTCCTTGAACAGGTGTACACGATATATTTAGCTGCACGTATTTTGATGGTTGCCGTACTTTCAGTTGCATTTAAAGGATAAATGCTAGTCTGCATTTTATCCTAAGATGTAATATCGCAATGGACTGACATTTGCTCTGTAGGCTGTTGAATTTTCCAGACTGCATGATTTCGTTTGCACTGAAGATGTTGCAAACATCTGTTTTCACTTTGGCAGAGGGCACTTTTCTGTTTTTTCAATCTGTCCCTTCTTAATTCAGAATGTCTTACTCGTTTTGGTCTGGAAATGTCCCGTCTCCTCTTTTGTACTGGGAATATACCAAAATTATATAATAATTGTTTTGTTTGGTTTTGTATACAACATACACCTGTATTACTGCTCTTTGCTGCACTGTTTCGGTTCTTGTGTACGTGACATCTAAAACTGGACATAACACTCTGTGTATATCCCTAGATCCCTCAGTCAGCCGTGACCCATCTAGTATAATATTCATCTGTTTTTATTTTATTTTATTACCTTATGCACTGTGTCACCATTTGCTCCAAAGTCTTTCATCTTTGCATTCTGTAACACTTCGCTGTAGTCTTGCCACCTTGCTTGGTTACTTACTGGTCATTAGATACAACTTGCCAAAGGACAGTCCTTGGATGGCTGCTTTTAGTAACTATTATCTTCTGAGCGATCTTGTTAGATAACCTCAGGTGTGCGAAACATTTTATGGATTCTGAGCTGCAGCCATTATATTCACTGCCCCCAAAGGAAATCTATTAATTTTTTGTACCATAATAGTACCAACGTAACGACAGCTCTCAACAAACTGTGATTGCACAAAGTGCCCTTAATTTTGCCTCATATTTTTGGTCTGTTCCTCAAGAAATGTGTGCTTTTGCCAAATCATTGAGGATTTACGTCACTAAATGATAGACATTTGAGTTTCAGACTTTATTCCCTTTGCAAAATGTATGCGAATACAAACTTCTTATTCTAGTAATCGTGTTAAGTATATAACACCAACATTAAAAAAAAATCTGTCTGGTTTTGGGCATTTGTCCCATGTTACTATTTGGCTTTGTCCTTGATTCACGCGTTAAGAGGTTGAGAGGTATGATACCATCTAATTCATGGCTTTCCGTCACCTGGAAAAGTAATTTTCCTTCAAGTGACTCTTGTAGTTCCATTGACAAATTTTCATCATTTAAATAGCAGCACAGTTTCATTTCCCTCCAAAAATATCTTACTACGAAAATCATATACTCTACTAGCATTACTGGACATAACTCATTTAACTTGCTCTGGCGATCTGACCTGCTCTTCTTACTTACTGTGTATAATGTGTGCCTCTAATGTTTGTTAGTGAAATGAGACGAGTCTTCAACTCTTATTACCCTGACACCCACCACTTATAATCTAATTAATTTGTAAATGACATGTATATCATAGTGTGATAAATGCTATTAAGTGTTTAAAGAACTTCTACCACTAAACAGTTGTTAAAACAGTGAGCTGTTAACAGAGCTTATAAATTAACTCTTGCATTCTGTGCGCAAATGTTTTTTTTTTAGAAACTAGAGTTATAATGCATTTATCATCCCTGGAGAATCCCTTAAGCATGTAATACACTAACAGTGTTTTGTAAATTGATAAGGTTTCTAACAGTTAGAAGATTATGTGTTATAGTGAAGGTGCATAATATTTACCTTTTTATTTTTATTTGTTTGTACTCATGTTATAGTGTTTTCTGGACTTCATTTGGAATGTGGAATGGTAAGGCCAGTTTTGTTAGTTGTACTTATATTTCTACTGGCCTTCTTTAATCAGTCCGGCTGTGTTTTTTTTCCCCTGAAAAATTGCGGCTTTATTCAGTGTTGGGTTATATAGGGGTGAGAAAACGAATTCGGCACTAGTAAAGGACTGAGCTTTTAGAAATCCAGCAGCTTGAATGAGACCGTGCTTGCTTATAAAGTCTATTTTTTGCCTGCTCCTTCAGACTACCACCAGATGTGAAAAGTTCAGACGTGTAACCATGGAAGCTTCTCCTATGGAATGGCCAGGTCCAGATCTTCTGCATTGGGGTGTAGTTTTTCATTTTTTTAAAAAAAACATTTTATTAGTTGAGATTTAGATTATTTTCAGATAATATCCCCAAGTTCTTTAGTTTTTCTGCCATTTATCTTTGCAGCCATTGAGCCTCCATTCCATCTGAAGTGTGTTCAGTCCCCATCCTCTTTATTGTCTGAAGGCTCTAGGAGATGCCTAAAAGATGTAGATCATGGTCATCCTTCAGCAGAGATCAGGAAGTGTTTTTGCAGAAATGATGTTGAATGCTGGGCATTGTTTATCTATAGCATATGGATGTAACTTATTTGCATGTCTTTGTGGAAGTTATACCTGCTTGCTGTCCGTAACCAATTCCATTTAAATGTACTAACCCTAAACCTCAAAGAAGTTACCCAAATGTGAAACGTTACTTCATAATATAGCAAATGCAATCGCTTACTTGCATTGCATGCCTCCCATTCTACCTCAGACGCAACACGTTGTTTGCTTTCTTAGCATAACTCTGTTCTATTTTTTTTGGAGCTTTTTTCTTTAGTCCTCCACTGCCCAGTCAGACTAACCCGGTCAACAAATATCAAATTTCTGGCTGCATGCTGTAAGTAACCATTGGTGAACAAAAGAGCTTGTGTAACTACTGGTCTAGAGTGCCAGGTGATGTTACACGAGATATGGTGTTTTCTGTAATCTGTTGTTCATGTACTAAGAAGCAGGCCCTTCCACTGTTGGGGATAATTTGTTTTGTTAAGCTCCACCACCCCCCCAATCTGCCTAGCATTAAGGGGACAACAGCTCCTCCAGCAAGCATACTTAAACCAGCTGTTAAAATCAGCCAGAATGTTAACGTGGTCATTTCCATCAAAGTATGCTACCATCGTAGCGTACTGAGATTTATATAATAAACTATATTAACACCACTTTTCCCTGGTCTCTAGCCGTATTTTCCTTGCTGGCCATTATTTTACTGTACCCCCCCCCCCCAGTTTGAAATAGTGCAGTTTAAGAAGTTTACTTATGTGTCATAACACCTATATGGGCACACTGTATTTTCCATTAATGCTGCTTGTAAAGGGGTGGGGTTGACACCTTTTCTTAAACTCCCCCCATTTAGCTAGTCCTGAAAAATTATACAGTTTGCTGTGGTTGACTTGGTCTGTGTGACCTGATGTACTAGCACTTAGGTAATCACTCGTTTGATGTGACAGTCCTGTTTTCAGACCAGTTTGGGTAAGGGGTTATGCATTTTAAAATTGTCTCTCCCTTTGTGACATGCATACCATAGAACTGGGGCCTGCAGAACAGGCCTTGATATATGTCAGCACTGTGTTTAACAGGCCAAAGTGCCTGTCTTGGTCCCTGTACTACATTCTTTCACTTGGACTCCATTGGGTAATGTAGAAGACCAGCTCTATTCTCATAAAGCTTCTATACGTGTGAAATGTAATGTAGTTTTTATGATTTACAGAGTACTCTAATGCTTGTTGACAAGGATTGTAGGAATAGAGTTTGCTTTTTTGTCCAGGAGTCAGAGCATTTTAGGTTTCCATTAGGTGCTTTGGAAGACAAAAGCTCATTTCAAAATGTGGGAAATCTGTAATGCTTTTTTGTATACTATATGTTCTCAAACTCTGTGGGAAAGTGATTCCATTTACAAAGGGTTGCTTTCCATTTTGAGATAATTTAACACATATTCATTTTAAAATTTTCTGCTAATTTACACAATGTAAATTGTATTGCTAATAATACTTTAGAGACAATGTTTTACCGTACCATCTTTTGTTAATTTTGTCCTGAGAATTCTGGCTTACATAGCACTGTAGCTCAGAATTTTCAAAATATGTCTGCTAACATAACAGGCTGTTTGCTAACTTACTCGAAAAAAACTTTTATTTTGTGAATCCAAGAATGTTAACACTGGTATTCCACTTTTCTGTAGTAGGACCTCTACTCTTGTTCATAGGTGTGTACTAGGCTAATGGCCCTGGGGCCTTTACAAGCCTAGCCCATAGAAGTGTCCTGGTATTGTGCCCAACATTAGCTCCCAGTGCCTCTGTCAAGTAGAGCCACTGGAATGATCCCCTGGGTGAATATTTCCCATCCACTCATCAAGATTTCTCTTGAAGAGGGCCAGTGAGGTGCTCTGCTTGACATGTATGGGAAGTCTATTCCAGAGCATTGGCTGTCTCTGGGTTATGAACCTGTCTTTCAAGCATGTTCTGTTGATTGTGGTAATGAGGTTGAGGTCTCTGGAGCGTGTTGTGCGGAGCTATTGGGATTTCTTTAAATGCAGCATTTCTAACAGAGCTGGGTCAGACATGGCTTTGTAAGTCAAGCAGAGATCGCCTGTTAAGTAGGCGACATAAGACAGAGAATAGCTGGAGTTTTTTTTTTGAGTCTGTCTGTGTAAGACGTGTTTAAGGCCTAGGATCCTCTTTGTGAGGTACTTTTGTGGCCTATCCAGCTGTTGCATGTGTCTAGTGAGTGCGTGCCACATGGGGCATTATACTCTGTGATTGGTCTGAGGGAAGAGAGGAAAGAAATGGTTACCTCTTTCTTCCTGGATACAAAACCCTTGGTAATGACATGTGCCTCATAGAATGACTTTCTGACCACAGTGGCAATGTGTTGGTCAAAGGAGAGAGGTTCCTATCAACCCCAGAGCTCTTATAACACCTTCAGTGGGCTTCCATCGATCTGGTAATTAGTGGGAAGTGAGTTTTTCCCAAATGGTGTGTCGATGCATTTTTTGGCATTAAGCTTAAGGCCATGGTTTCGACACCAGTCATTTGTCTCAATGAGGCCTTTCTGTAGGATGTCTGCATCACTTGGAGAGTTAATATCTCCCAGCTTGCAGTCGTCTGCGAACTTGGTCAGCCAGAGTCCCTCCGTGTTGGCCTGGACTTCTGAGAAGTAGATGCCAAACAGTTGAGGACCGACCCAGGAGTTATATTTTTTTTTTTTTGGGGGGGGGGACTGTATGCAATGACAGGTCCTTGTAGCAACTTTCTAGGTTTATTAAGAGCAGTTTTTAAAGTGTTTGTTTTTGCTGCTTGTCACCCTCGTATGTCTCTGAAACTAATTGACTTTGTTTTTGGATAAAGATAGGTGGGCAAGTGAGCACCAGAGGATTGAAAGTGTCATTGAGGCAAGGAAGTGAAGCATGCAAGCCTTTATAGTAAACAAAAGGAGCAGAGATGAGCAAGAGAAGAGGGTGCAAAGTCAGGAAACTTCCAGTGATATGGGTAGGTTATGGCCCTATTGTCTTATATTTTTGCTATTGAGAGGACATCTTGTAATTTTCATTTCTGCACTTATTCCCATTTGTTTCATTGTCTAACACCACTGTTTTGCAAACCTGCTAGGTATAGACTACCCAGACTGCAGTGAGGACAGGGATGTAGATACGGCTCACACCCCAAAGAAGAGAAGATACACAATTTTTCAGCCAAGCTGGGCAAGTGCCTTTGACTGGCTTTCTATGAGTAGGCGCGGAGTGAAATTTGCCTTCTGCAAGACTTGTAACACGGATTTCACAATCCATCATGGGGGCCGACATGACCTGCAACGACATGCTAACAGTGAGAAACACAGGCAGAATTGCAAGCATGCAGCTGGAAGATCTATGGTGGATTTCTTTGGACCACAGAGTTTAGCAAGTACAAAGGTGGTTGAGGCAGAGGTTGGTTTTGTGTCTCTCCTTGCTAAACACAACTTATCATTTGCAGCAGGAGAACACATCCTGAAATTTATGAAGAAGTGTGGAGAGGATCAAGATGTTCTCCGTAAAATGACATGTGGAGCGACAAAGGCAGCATGCATTGCACGGGATGTGCTGGGGCCTCATTACCAGAATGATGCTGCAGCAGCCTGCCAGAAATCACCATTCTGTGTGTATATGGACCAAAGCACAGACATGGGAGATGACAAACTGTTAGTCATCCTTGTTGGTTACCTTGATGAAAAGGCAAGCAAAAATGTGACAAGGTTTCTTGATATGCCAGAATGTGTGTCTGGAACTGGACAAGCAATGTTTAATTCTTTAATGTCCAGCCTGACAAAATTTAACATTCCAGTTTCCAACATTGTGGGCTTTTCTTCAGACAATGCTGCCTCAATGATTGGAAAACACAATTCTGTGCTGTCTCGTTTAAAGGAGGTGAAGCCCACAATTGTAAACATGGGGTGTCTCTGCCACTTGGCAGATCTCTGTAGTAAGGCTGCTGTAAAAGCACTACATTCACCAGTTGAAGAACTTGTATCAGATCTGTATTGCCATTTCAGTTCCAGTGCACAAAGACAACAAAAACTTCAGGAATTTGCTTTGTTCACAGATACTGACCCCCTCAAGATCATTAGACATGCACCTACTAGATGGCTCAGTCTTGGTAAGGTTATTAACAGAACCCTGGACATGTGGCCAGCTCTAAATTCATATTTTCTGTCTGCAGAGCCAAGGTCTGCTAAGATTGACTTAATTTCTAAAAACTTGCAGAGTCATGAAGTGCATATGATTTTATGTTCCTTAAGTATGCACTGGAACCCTTACTGGAGTTCAACATACAGCTTCAGAGCAGAGAAAGTCAGCTGCTGACACTGCATGCCACTGTGCATAAACTCCTGCAGCAGTATGCTGGCAGACTCCTCAGACCTGCATCTGCTGTCAGACTAATCAAACACAGTGATGTGTCAGTGTTGACTGACAGTAGCTGTGTTCTACCAAATGGTGAACTTCGTATTGGCTATGAAGTCAAGCAGTACATGAACAGCCATGAGGAGGATATTGCTGGCACAGTCATTGAATTTAACTTTTATAAAAGTTGCAGCTTTTATGCTGCAGTGCTGCAGAAAATGCTGAAAAGTTTCCCATGCAGGATCACTTACTGAAAGACGCTGCATTACTTATTAATCCAGCCAAAAATTGGACATTTCTTCAGGGCTGGTCAGAGATGTTGGCTTCCGTCTGGGTGTATGTGAAAATGATGTTGAGGCCGAACAACTAATCCATGAGTTCACCCAATATCAGATCGAGGACACTGGGAATCTGACAGGCCCAGTAGATGGGCCCCACTCATGTGTGTCACAGTACTGGGCACACCTTCTGAGGACCTTTGCACTGAAGGGAAACTGCCACTCTTTAAGCAGCTGATGATGAGCCTACTTTGCTTGCCACACTCTAATGCACAAGCGGAAAGGGCATTTAGTATGGTGCGGAAAGTGAAAACTGAACTGCGTCAGTCTCTGAGTGTAAAACACTGAACTCTTTGTTGGCAATTAAAATGAATGAAGAACTGGATGTCTGTGATATTAAGCTGCCAAAACCTGTTTTAGAGGCTGCCAAGAAAGCCACAGCAGCATACAATAAGTCTACATCTGACGTATGATAGGATGTTTAACTTGGTCTAAACTGTGTGTGAATTACAATATGTCTGTTTACAAAAATAAAAATCACATTTACTACATGTGTTAGAGGCTGCCAAGAAAGCCACAGCAGCATACAGTATTACAGTAAGTCTACATCAGACATATGATAGGAATAGGATGTTTAACTTGGTCTAAACTTTGTGTGAATTGCAATATGTCTGTTTACAAAAATAAAAGTCACATTTACTACATTTTCTAAGTGCTGTTTCATTTACTTATGGTGTGGTTATGGTATTGCAGATTATCAAAGGTTTTTGGATCTGAGAAGTGTGGTATTGAATGTTACAAAGCTCCATGGCAATGGCGCATTTTCACGCAGTGCGAAAATAGGGTGTTCCACATTTTGACCATTTGTCACACATTGTTAGGGTCTGTGTTCCACATTGGCCACTTAAGAGGTTGAGACCTATGGCTTTCTCCAAGCCATAGACCTGACTACCCAACTAGACAATGACCATAAACACTAAACTCTCACTGAAGTGGGGGATGGTCTATGCTAATTAAGATGGCCTGAACAATGAGCTCAGAAAACAGCCTCTAACAAACTACTGGGCCCAAAAACACAGTCAGGAATATGGAGAATATTACAGCTCCTACCTAAACTATTTTAGGCAGAACACACTACAGAAATGTTTATCACAAACACAATCAGGAATATGGACAATATTACAGCTAAGACCTAAACTATTTTAGGCAGAAAACACTACAGAAATGTTTATCACAGGAGAAAACCAGCAGTGAGCCAATAGCTATAAAATACAGTACAAGTATGCAGTATACAATAGAATTGCTATAAATGTCTAGAATAAGCAATAACTACTAAAATACGAAAAAAAAACAGGCTACTTATTGCTATATATCACAGATCAGGTGCTCCTCCTCAGATAGCTCTGTGTGTAATGGTTGAAACATGCAAGTTAGCTTCTTAAGTAACAGAAAGTTGAAACCTGAAACAACTTTAAAAAAGCTCAAAAGAACCAGTGAGGTGCTTTCTCCAAGCCGTAGACCTGGCAACCCAACTAGACAATGACCATAAACACTAAACTCTCACTGAAGGGGGGCATGGTTTTTGCTAACTAGGATGGCCTGGACAATGAGCTCAGAAAACAGCCTTTAACAAACTACTAGGCCTTTCATTGTCTGTGTTTCAATAAGTTTTGGAATTAACAAGGGAAAAATCCAGCACTGAGTCTACATGGTTGCTTTATAGCCTGTTGAATAGTTCTTGCATCTTGGATTGGTTGATTAGCATACAATTTCGCTGTTTATGCTGTAATTAGCATGCCACAGTGTTCACCTTGTTTGCATTGCTCTACACACTGTATAAAGCCAATTACTGAATAGAAACCAGTGTGCTATTGTATGTGCGCCACACCGTGATGTACACATGGTGCAAATGGATTGTGTATACTTTATTGAATCTGGCCACCTATGTATAAACCATTTCCAGCACTGTTCCTCTGCCAACTATAAAGTCATTTTCTGGGTTCTCTGTGGCAGAGGCGTGTAGACTCATGATCACTTCAGCACCATACAGGGTTCTGTCTCACGCACACACACATATACACACACGCACACACATGCACAGGCACACACAGACACACACGTACGCGCGCACACACACAGACACACACACACACACACACACACACACACACACACACACACACACACACACACACACACACACATGCACACATTTCAGAAGCCATTATTGTGACTGATAGACAACACAGAAACACAGAATAATGGATTTTGATAGTAGAAAAGACTGACTCACCAAATCTGCTGAGATCCCTACTTCTTCGATAAGCTTCTGATACTATTTGACCCTAAACTTTTTTTCTTTGTCTTGCCTTAGAATTAAATGTCATGTCTGCCTTATGCAAAGTTAAATTCCTTAACTAGTTTTGACTTTAGAGTCTAATCATGGAGGCAGTTCAAATATCATGGACTCTGTTAATGCATCTCCTCTTTGTTTGCCATGTCTTATCTTCAGCAGATGTCTATGCTAGATAACTTCCTTTATCATGGGCAGCATGATGACAAAGCAGTTAAGAACATCCAAACCCCCCCCCCCCCCCGCAAGTAGGGCTGGTGCACAGGCCCAAAATCTACAGTATTAGACAAAAAAGCAAAGCCAGCACCATGCAAGCATATCCAACCTTCTTTTATTGTGGCAACACCATAAAAATCAGACTGGTTTCTGCAACCTTGCCTTCATCAGTGATACATACAAAAGCACAAACCACTGTCATTTATACCATGATTAATTATCATTAAACCATGATACATCAGCATTTAAAGCTACAACAACATTAAATTGTCAGGGCTGTATTTCAACACATATATTACAGGTGGTCAGTAAGCCCTGGAGAATACAACCCCCAAGTTTAATGATCCAACTCCCCTCCTTTTTATTTAATATCACATCACCCCAATTTATTTGCCTCCGGATTTGTCAAATCCATGAGGTGACAGAAAAGCACACAAGTATGCTTGCGAGTGACAAGAGCATGGTTTCAGTTAGCTCCAGAGCAAATGTAGATAGTATGCAACACATGGAAAACAGAAGCAGGCCTAAGCACATGGCAGCTATAGGGTTTCCTGGGAGGATACGTAGCTTTCTGGTGCTGCGGTAGCATTGTCGCCTCATAGCAAGACGTTGTCCCGTTTGATTCTCAGCTAGAGCGTCTTCTGTGTGGAGGCATACGTGAATGGGACGTGCCTTTGTTGAAGGTTATGCATCAGGGCTGGTAACCCGGTACGTAAAACTCCACTACCAATCATTAGCGGACCAGAGTTCCGCTGTGGTGAGCCCTAACCGGGAAAAGCCGCAGAACGCAAACAACAAACACGTAGCTTTCTAGCAAGTTCTACGAAGGGAGCACATTCCAGCTCAGTGTAATATAAGCATGAATCAGCAAAACCCAAGTCTAGCTTTATTGTTAACTGTCACAATTGTGGTGCAAATCATGAGTCTAAAAGAGAGAAGTGCTTAACATTTGGTCAGCAATGTCACAAGTGTAAAAAATGGAACAATTTCCAAATGTTTTTCAAATCAAGTAAGCCTCACACAGTTCTAAAGAAAGGTCACACAAAAAAAGCAAGTTGATCAAATAGAGCTGAAGCAGTCAGCTTTGTATGTAGATGGTGTATCAGTGCTTGGTGAAAGAGTTGATGCAGTGCATTTATTAACAAGGAGTGAAGTGTTTTGTACTGCCCAGATTAATGGAAGATCTACAGAGCTTAAAGTAGACACTGGTTCAAAGTGTAATGCTATATAAGCAGACACATTTGCTAAAGTGAGAACTAACGAACAACTCAGTGTGGCCAGTAGTGCGTGACTTGTTTCTTATGGAGGTGAAAAAATTCAAACCAAAGGTTCAGTGATGCTTTCATGTTATTTGGCCTAGAACTGTTAAAACTTGTTATTCTATGTAGTCCAAAGACCAGCACAATTTTTATTCAGTATCAAAAATAGTTTGAGAATGAATCTGCTTTCTTTTACTAAAGAAGTTCATCATATAAGTCCATTTCCGAGTTCTAATTTTTCTGAAGCCATTTTCTCAGAGTATACTGATGCTTTTTATGACAAGTTAGGCAAACTTCCAGTTGTGTGTTCCATGAAGTTAGACCCAGAGCTCACTCCAGTAGTCAGACCAGCAAGAAGAATTCCGATAGCTATGCAGGATAAAGTTAAGGCTCAGCTGGATAAAATGGTGCAACAAGGTGTGATATGTCCAGTCACAGAACCAACATAATGGGTGTCGTTCATGGTAGCAGCTCACAAAAAAGGCTCAGATTAAATCAGAATATGTATTGACCCAAAGGATTTGAAAAAAGCATTAAAGAGACCATGTTATCTAATGCACACAGTCAACGAGGTTGCAGCCTTAATGCTGAATGCCACTGTTTTCTCTGTCTTGGATCAAAGAGTTAATTTTGCAAGAGATGCTTGATCACAAATCCTCATTTCTAACTTCTTTTGGTACTCTGTTTGGCAGATACAGATTCAAAAGGATGCAGTTTGGAATAAATTCAGCAAATGAAGTCTTTCAACATGCAATGGAGCAAATTCCTTTTGGTTATTGTTGTGTCATAACAGTAAATAATGCATTGGTTGGAGGCAGTGGTGAAGCAGAGCATGGCAGAAACCTCAAGAAAGTTTTAGACAGAGCACGTGAAGTAAACTTGAAGCTCAATCCTCTGAAATGCAAATTCAGACTTCCAGAAGTTACATATGTAGGTCATTTGTTTCCGAGTACAGACTTGAGACCAAACCCAACCAAGCAAGCAGCTATTCTTGAGATGTCAGCACCAGATAATGTACAAGCTCTATAGTGGTTCCTAGGCATGGTCAACTATTTAGGCAAGTTTATACCATACTTCAGTGAGCCAACAGCACCTTTAAGAGAGCTAACCTGCAAAAATGTTGCACCGTCATGGTTGGAACAGCGCCAGAAGGCATATGAAGTCCTCAAGCAGAAAATTGCCACCCCACCTACATTAAGATACTATGATGTGAACAAACCAGTTACTCTTTCCTATGATGCTTCAAAATTTGGTCTTGGCGCAGCTATACTTCAGGAGGGCAGACCAGTTGTCTATGCATCTAGAACACTTATCCAAACTGAGATGTAGTATGCTCAAATTGAGAAGAAGCTTTTGGCAATAGTATTTGCATGTTCCAAGTTTCATGATTATATTTATGGTTGAGCTATTCAGATTGAAACTGATCACCAACCTCTAGTTACTATACTAAAGAAGCCTATGCATTCTGCTCCAGCGAGATTACAAAGAATGATGCTCAAATTGCAAAAGTACAATTTCAAAATGGTCTACACAAAAGGCAAGTTGCTTTATCTGGCTGATACCTTATCCAGATCACCCAGAAATATGATAGAACAGCTTGATGCAGAGAATTTTGACTTTGATGTGATGCCAGTGCATAATTTTTCCCCACTAAACATGATGAGTTAAGAGATCACACTCAGACTGATCCAATTTTACAGAAGCTCACTCACTACATTAATGTTGGGTGGCTGTCAAAGCAATCTAGTATACCACCTGAAGTGCAAACTTATTTTACTTACAGGCATGAATTGTTGATGGAAGATGGCATTATTTTCTAAGGTCCTAAAATTGTTGTCCCTGCTTCCTTACAACAAGAATATATACAGATTTTGCATCGTGGTCACCCAGGATCCACATCCAGTAAGAAAAGAGCAAGAGAATTAGTATTTTGGCCTTCATTACCAAAATACATTGATAAAGTACATTCTTCTTGTTCAGTATGCAATAGTACTAGACCGTATTTGCAAAGAAAACCACTTCAGCTAAGTCCAGTTCCTGAACTAGCTTGGTCAACAGTAGCAACTGATATCTTTGAGTGGAACAATCAACACTACTTGGTTTTGGTAGTCTTTTATTCAAAATGGTTTGAGATTGATCTACTACCTAACCTAACATCCACTGCTGTTATTACTAAGATGAAACATAATTTCACAATTCATGGTAGTCCACACAAACTTCTTTCTCTCAGTGGTACTCAATTTACTAGTCAGTTGTTTCAGAAATTTGCAAAAGAATGGGACTTTGTACATGTCACTAGTAGTCCTGAATGTGCTCTGTCAAATGGTCTAGCTGAACACACAGTGCAGAGTGCAAAGCAATTACTTGAAAGGTCAAAGCGTGACAATACCGATGTGTTCTTGAATTTGCAATTATGATTATGCATACATACATATTTCAAGCACGGGCAATAATGCCATTCTAGCCTGGCAATATACTGAAACAATTGTTTCCATAATAAGTGTCCAGGCTGTTCTTAAAAATATCTAAATTAGTGCTTGCTTTAATGCAGTTTTATAGTTTGTTCCATGCATCAGCTGCTCTTTCAGATAACCAATTAGTACATTTCTCATTCTTGGACAGTATAAACAAATAAGTGCTGCGGTAGCGTTGTCGCCTCACAGTAAGACATTGTCCTGTTCGATTCTCAGCTAGAGTGTCTTCTGTGTGGAGACATGCGTGAATGGGCGTACCTTCATTGAAGGTTGTGCATCAGGGCCGGCAACTCGGCACATAAAAATCTACTGCCAATCATTAGCAGACCGGAGTTCCACTGTGGTGACCCCTAACCAGGAAAAGCCGAAAGACACAACAACTGTAGGTACTAAAACTCTTGTTTAATAAAAGGCAAAGCTTTCAAGCAACTGCTATTTTTCAATGCATAAAAATGCTAAGTGAATGGTCACTTATAAAAATACAAACTAGCCAATCAACAACAAGAATCAATTCAACAATAAAATGATGTCATAAACTAACAATTTTTACCATTCCCACCCAGCATTATAAACAAGACAATAATACAAGACAGCCTGGTAAACAACATATAAACAAAAAATAAAAAATATATATTCATAAAGATTATTTTTTCATAGAAAATATTTTTATAAAAATCGAATACATTCAGATTTATATTTAAGTATTGGTTTCAAACTATTCTGAGAATTCAACCCCGGGGTGACAGATGCTCGAAAATAATCAATCCACTTATATTCTGCAAGTTCAGCCTGAAGTTTAACATCACCACCCCTTATTACTATATTTATTATCTGAATTACTCTAAACTTAAAAGAATGCTCAGGTCCAATTAATTGTATATGTTTAAATAGTGCGTTATTTTCCACTCCTCTAGGAATCTCAGACAAATGTGAACATATGCACTGCTTCAACTTTAAATTAGTTTTACCTATATAAAAACTGGGTCTATATTAGAACATCGAAGTCTTGAAACTTCGAATGTTCTAATATCGACCCCTATTCAGCAAATGCTGAAAATAGCGAAGCTGCAGAACACCAATTTTTTTCCTAGGGAAAGAATTTGGTTGGCCATTTCTGTGGCTTTGCTATTTTTAGCACTGTGGTGGAAAGTTATGGGATTTGTTCAGGTAAGTGTGCGATTGTGTGGATGTGAGGGCGAGGGCGCGGGTTAGGTGAGTTAGGGTTAGGCCGCAGATCAGGTAAGTGTGCGATTGTGACGGACATTAGGGTTAGGGCGGGGTAGGTGAGTTAGGGTTAGGGCGCGGGTGAGTGTGCAATAGTGACCGACCTTAGGGTTAGGGTTTGGGTTAAGGTAAGTGGATAGATAGTAGTGTTTGTACAGTTTAGTGTAAGGTTAAATGTTGGATTTTAAGTGTATGTGTGTGGATTGTTGTTTTTTTAGTGTGCTTGTGTTGTGTGTATGTGTTTCGGAACAGCAAATTTTTTTCCCTGGGAAAAAATTTGCTGTTATGCATGTTCAATATTTTAAGCGTTCGCTGAATAGGGGTCGATATTAAAACATTCGAAGTTTTAAAACTTCGGTGTTCTAATATAGACCCCAAAAACTAGAATAAATCACATTCTCACTTTGACAAGTGGCACAAGTTCTAAATTCAAAATTAACTTTGGAAACTGGATGTTCAAAAATCAAATCAGTATTAATAATATTGCAAAAACTGCAATGATGGCATAGATGTGTTCCTGTAGTAATTATGAATAATGTATTATTGCGTGGCATATCCTTATAGCATAATAATTGTTTAAGATTTCTCTCTTTCTTATGTACAAAAAAAGGGGCTAGAGCCTAAAATATTCTTAAGATCAATGTTAAACATTAGAATAGGCTAATATTTACTAACAATCTGTTTAGTATCATTTGTATGTATATTATATTTCATTAAATATCTAACAGGTCTTCTCTGCAGATTTTCATCCCTAGAAATCACTGTATCTGCAGAACATTGTTTTAGATAAGGCCCACCCACATCCGCACGACTAGCTATAACTTCTGTTCTCATATTATTTAAAAGATTTGAATCATAATTTCTCATTTGAAAATCCTTAGTCATAGAGTCCAAGTCACTAAGAAATTCACTGTCATTTGTGTTGTCTACTAGCTTGCAAGAACTGACTATAGATAGTGCCTTTAAAGGTGTACCTAGGGTGCATACTCTGAGAATGCACATACCATGTTGCTTGTACATTTTTTCTAAAAATAGTGATACCTAAACCAATATCCGATGCACTAATAGTAATATCCAAAAAATTCACTCTACTCTTATCCCAAGTAAAATCAAAGACTAAAAACTAAGCATTTTCATGCAACCAATCAACGAATAAAGCTAAATTAGCAGCACTACTATTCCATAACAAAAATAAATCATCAACAAAACGTTTAATGAATAATAAATTATTATTCTTATAAATCATGGAATCAATGTTATCAAAGATATACAACTCTTCCTATCTGACCAAAACTAAGTTGGCATGCATATTCGCAACAGGTGTACCCATTGCTACGCCAACATGCTGATGGAAATATTCATTGTTAAACATGAAAACATTATTTTGTAAAACAACGTCTAACATAGAACACAAAAACTCTATTTTACAAGAGGTATACGTACTATGCTCATTTAAAAACTCCTTGCTATATTGAACTCTCAGATCATTGGGATCAACAGTAAAGAGTGATTTTATATGTAAGGTGCCCAACAATAAATCTTTAAAATTAGTGTTCTTCTGAGAATATATTTTTAAAGCATTCAAAAAATCATTTGTGTCCTGAATAAAAGCAGGACTAAATTTCAGTAGAAGTTTAAGTTGCCTTTCCAAATACTTTGAAAGGGCTACAGTGACCCATTTACTCCCAGCCACTATGGGTCTCACAGGGGGAAGGGTCATATTTTTATGAAGTTTAGGCAATCCATAACTGAATGGTATAATGGGTTGAGCAACATACTAAAAAATTATACTCCAAACTAATATCACCATCCATTAACAAGCTATACAGATACTCTGACTTTATAAATAATATTAGTCACCTCTCTAACATTAATATTATTAAAGGTTAATGAATCTTATTCTTGTTGATTGGATAGTTTGTATTTTTATAAGTGACCATTCACTTAGCATTTTTATGCATTGAGAAAGAGCAGTTGCTTGAAAGCTTTGCGTTTTATTAAACAAAGCATTTTAGTACCTACGGTGTATTCCTTATTTGTTTATACTTTGTTGGACTTTCTTTGGTAAGGAATACTTTATTTCCAGGATGTGGTTTTGTTTTACTACATTTCTCATACCCATAGAATTTTTTGTATAGGTTGCCTGATGATTCTCTGCTACATTTTGAAAACCCCAAACATTCCTAGAGGAAGTTGTCTCTAAATTCCAGAATAGGATCTCCTCGTAAATACCTATAAGAGACATATTACAACTTCAGATATTTTAGTCTTTCATAATAACTTAAATGTTCACATCCATGGATGCCTTTGGTATATTTCCACTGTATTCTATTCAGTTTACTCATGCTTGTTTTCTTACAAGGTTTCCATATTGTTATTCCATACTCATGTTTGGGTCTAATGTAATTAACAAACAATGACTTCATCATTTCAATTTTCCTAGACTTTATACATTTTGTATATTACCTGTAGTTCTATAACTATCATTAACCAATTGGTTGATATGTTAGAAAAACTCAAACCTGGATCTACCCACATATCCAGGCTCTTAAATGAAGCTACAGTTTAATTCACTCTGTACTGTATTAAATATTTACCTTTCAATTTATGTCTCCCAAATATATGTTTAGTTTTTTTTTACAATTTTTATTCATTTTCAGAAACATAAACATATATACAGTATGTATATCAAATAAATATTTACATAGGCAAAGCTTAAATTGGAGAAACAATTCCAAAAACAAACATTGCAAAACCAACTATTTGCATGGGATGTCTATACTTGAAAAACTTTGTTTTCTTGAATGATTCTTTGAATGAGATTATAATTTATTATAGTCTTCTGTTTCTAGCACTTGATTTACTTTCTGCCAGGCAATGCTTAAGGAAGTAAGTTGTTCTGTTCTTTCCTTGATTGTTTTCAATTCCAACTGCAAGACTGATAAAACCATGTTCTTGAAATGTTTAAAAATGGGAGGAGTTACAGCTTTCAAATTCTTTGTAATAATTTTCCTTGCAATAACAAGGAGAATCCACAAAATTACATATTTTTGCCTTGGAACACAAGATGGCACAGGTGTATTCAACAAAACTAGAGATTTTGTAAATTGGAAATTATCAGTGAACAGTGCCTGTGACAAATAGTTCATTCTTTCCCAATATTGTTTTTAAGTAAATGACATTCATGGAATATGTGTTGCCAATTGGCTATTGATTGTGATTTACACCTCCAACATATATTTTTATTATATATTAGTTCTAATTTGTGTGGTGTATGTTCTATGTATAAATTGCCATGTGAAAATTTGCCAGTATAGTTGTTAGACTGTATTTAGCATTGAATAAAGGATTGAAATTAATTCTGCTGTAAATATGCTGAAAGATAAAGCATACAATAAAATGTTTGCTTTAATGTAGGAATATAGCTTAGCAATGTAAAAATGGTATTAATGCTGTGTGACATAGCTCTGGCTAAAATAAGTGAAAAACAAGGAACATCTATTAAAGGACACATGATAATAACTGAAAGACATGCTTTCTCAATATCAGCAGCAGAACAGTCTGAAGTATTCTCTCAGATGCTTCCTTACAGACTTCTGTCAATGGACATGCTTTTATAAAATCAGTAGTACGTGTTTTCCACAAAATATTTTTTGAAAGACATGTTTGTCACAATATTAGGAAATGCTTGATGAAATTCCTCACAGATAAATGGACGTGGCTTTTTAGAGACTCAGCAGAAAACAATTCTGAAAGGCAAATATTGCATGCATTCTCACAATCAGCAGAAGTGCTTACAAGTAAATCACAAAAGGACAACAGTAAAGTCTAAAAACAGACATTATGTATTTTCCCACAGAAGCTCATTACAAATGAGAAAAAACAGGATCTAAAGTGCATGACTAAAAGAGTATATAAGAACTGTAAATCAAATTATGTTAGAGGTATTTGGTAGGAACACACTTGTTCCGAGATAATTGGAGAATGGAAAGCCATAATCTATATTGGTATTGAAGAAAAAACTTTGCACATTAAATCTGTAAACTACAGTCGTATGTCTTGTTTATTATAAAAAATAAGTTATTTATTAGTAACTGTGCTTACAGTAAAACAGTATTGTGCTGCAAAATATATTTTCTCATCAGAGTGTAGCCTGCAAGACGCTGTGTTAACAGCCAAGACTTTGTGTCTTAAGAAGACTTTGGTTCCACTCAAGTCCAGTACAGCATGCAGCACCTTCCTTCCTACCTTCATTCATAATAAATTTTTCAATGGTGACCCTAGACTGTATCCGAACACAGGGAGAGTGTGATGCCTTGTATAAGGTCACTCTAGTAAAGGCACAATAACTAACATTTATATTGAGTACTTCAGTTTTCTACAGTTTCTACAGTTTGCAGCAGTACAGTTCATTAGACGTCTGAATCCAGAGTGAGACTGCAGTGCAGGAAAGTGAGCAGTGCCATAAATTCTCCAAGAAAGGTAAAAAACAACATTTCAAAACTGAAACAGACAGTTTTGTTCTACCAGCTTCACACGTGACTACAGAGACTTTTCAACCATCTACAGTAAATCAGCTTGGCCATCTGCTAAGAACTTTTTTTCTGTGTTACATACAGTATGGATGCCATTAGAGGTGATAATAACAGAATGGAATGGTGGTATACACAGCATATTACCAAATGTAAAGCTTTATTAGGACAAGTTGATAGTAAGGCATTATGCAAATGGATTACAATATTTGACTGGTATCTCAAACAAAACCATGCGTGGTATGACAAATGTTTATTGTATAAATCATATGAAATTGCTTTCTGTGTACAATGTCATAAAATACAGTGCATGCCATTATTCAAAGGTTAGCCTGTACAGGCAAACATTTTAATGGTAAAGAACCAGAAAAAGTTAATATGCTTACATTATATTCAGATGTTGGACAGTTATGTTCTGTCACTGCATTAATCTCAGAGTTACAACAGTCAAATTAGTTATTGACAGAAACTCTAGTAGATCTTGTTATAAAATAATTTAATAAACTTCTAAAAGACAGCAGACTGAGTTCAGAATGTTTAGACAAGTTATACAAACATTTCTTTCAAAAGTGCATAGGAGTTTTAGATTCAGCAGAACAGGTTACTGAGAAATATCAGGCGGCCTGTGAAGAATTACAGGAAACCTTTGAACAGCAGTTACAAGATAAAGAAAATAAATTAGCTAAACTGACAGAGACTGACTTCCTGCAAACATCAGCTGAGCTTAAGAAAACATTGCAAAAGAGCAGGAAGCTACAGCTGATCTGTACAAAAAGGGCATATTTTACAATATACTTGTGTTTTGAAAATGGTTAAGCATACATGGCAGGATCTGATGTATGGACAAATCATTCTCAAATGTTTTACTTTCATTCAGTTAAAGCAAGACATTTATCAGTACTACAGTAAAGTAGAGCATATGACTGCCATTCTCATAGCATAGTCAAAAGGTAAACAAAATAGTTCTAGTGCATAAAAATCAAATGAGAGTAGTTAATAACAGTAAAGATCTAAAATCACAAGACTGACATGCATGTATTTTCTTTTCATCTAAAGTACATCTGTTTACAATGCACAAGAATAAAAGGCACATGACAGCAAATGTAAATCATGCAAATATAAACGTGTTAGTTAAACCAATATCTATTTTGTTTTTTTACAATTTTTTATATAATTGTATAGTAACACCACACCAAACAGTAAAAGCTCTGATAAACAATTTTAAAAAGAAATAAAATCACAGATGGTATTAGTCAAGCAGTCTTGCAGTTAAATAAAAAATACTAAAATCCAAGTTAAAAAATATGTAAGCTAATTGTAAAGTAATGACTATTTATGTAGTATAAATGCATTGTTATGCAAATCACAAACACTTATTATAATTCTAAGTGTTTTATAACTGCATCCTACTATTAAGCTGCAAGTGTATTAACAGATGATTAAAGGAGAAATTCTAAAATGGTTTACTAAAGTCTACAGAATCTAAAATGTGAGCTCAGATCTTCCCAGGCTGGATAAATAGTTTCAGGAAATGTTGGGCAAATAAGGTAAAAAAACAAGACTGATTGCCAAAGATGTGGCTTCTGTTTTTTTAAAACATTGTTATTAAAACATAATTAAATGTTTACATGTGGCACTATTTGTTAATTGTAATAAAATGTCACAATTGTGCATGCATGTCACTGATAATCTGTTTGCTGGTAAATGTTAAAAGTAAAAAAACACAGTTACATCAAGTACAGCCAGCAAGTGTGCCATAGTATACATACAATTCAAATAAATTTTGCAGTAGGGTATAAATACCTACTACTACTAGTATACAGCTAAAGCTTTATAAAAAATATATTATGTCACTGGGAATGGCCAAAATGATCAAATCAGACAAAGGTCCATAGTTTGTTAGTAACCTAATAAAGCAAATGTATAACCAAATGACTGGCATACATTATATTCTCACAGCGTAATGCAAATAAATAATACTGCAATACTACAGGGGGAGGGGCACTTTCTCAGTTCTACACTAACTGTATAAGCAATACCGTAGAAGGGTCTAAAATAGAGTTACAGGAAGAAAAAAAATATTTCATTCCCTCTTGACAATACTCTTTTGGGGGGAGGGAAAAACAAGTATTAGTGCCTTACAAATATTGGTAAACAGATTGAACCAGACAGGTCAAGATATTTTACAACTCGCTAATAGCTATCATGCTAATTATTATTGTATTGCTTAGTATTAAGTTGTATTTACAACCTGTTAAACTGTAAAGCTATACAAGAGAGAGAGAGAGAGTAAAAATATGTAAAAAAATGAGCAATACTGATCACTATTTTTTAATATGTTTTTGGCACGACAATGTTGGTATGCAAAAGGCATGAATGTTTTTGATTGTTGGATATGTAGTTTAATAACTAAAATAACAGGAGTTATACCATGGGTGGCAATTCCATTAGATACTTCTAAAGAGGCATACAAATTTTCAAAAAAAATTTGCTTGATGTTAATATTACTAAATTTGTAGATTAGACTAAATGTACTTTGCAGTCTTTGTATATACAAATGCAAAATAATTCAGTGTAAATAAAATTAATGTCCAATTAATATGTGAAAAAACATGTTTAAAAAATGGGTTCAGGGTACCTACTAGATTGAAATGCACGAGTAGCAAACAGTCTGTGTAGATACATACTGTATAAGACACATTGTAAAGTAACAAATTCAAAAGTAATTTGTCAAGTTGTAATTTTATCACTAATTGTAATTTTATCACTGGTTTTTGAACCACCATTTTATTCATACCAGTATTGGTCTCCCCAGTTAGAGGAAAATTATATTACCATATTGTACTCATACAGCTAATGGACTAATATGTAAATAGAATTCTACAGTGTATAAACTGTGTTTTTTTAAATCAAGTATTGAATATGCTGAAATAATTATTGTCTAAGCCCAGTTCAGTAACTTACCAAAGTGTTTAAGATGTTCACTTCACTGTTGACTATTTTCAGCACTGAATAATGCTTGCAGTAGCACATAGTCCTTGCCACTTGTAGATATTAGTATGTATCTAAACTCTTATAAAGTGATTAATATAAGTAAACAATTAATTCAACAGTTGCAAAAAGTTAATAAAACAATTCTAAGTCATAAATTACTTTCTGTAAAACCTGTAGCAGACACTGCTCTTAATTAGTAAAATATTTTCACAGAATGGTCTGCAAAAAAAAAAGTTGTTAGATACACTCAGTTTTGGCAGTAATACTTAATATCATTGTATTAACTGTGTAACATTGCATTTTGACTTGCTGTATAAAAAAAAAAAGACTAAAGGTTTTGTTTCCTAATGTGTTTTCTGTATAATCTGACCAAAAGATACATATTAATATAAACTGTTTTAAAATAAAGAGGGGATTGTTCAAGTGCATTTAACAGTGAATAAAAGATTGAAATTCATTCTGCTGTAAATATGCTGAAAGATAAAGCATAAAATAAAAAGTTTGCTTTAATGTAGGAATATAGCTTAGCAATGTAAAAATGGTATTCGTGCTGTGTGACATAGCTCCGGCTAAAATAAGTGAAAAACAAGGAACATCTATTAATGGACACAAGATAATGCCTGAAAGACATGTTTTCTCAAAATGCACTTGCTGGAAGCAATCCTTAAAATGGGGAACATCGACATTTGTGCTGTAACAGAGACCTGGTTCAAGGTAGCAGAAAGCACCACTGCACTACCAGGCTACAACTCATTCCACACCTTTTGGCCCCAGAACTTGGACCGAAGCTCCAGAGGCAGTTGTGTTTCCATATTCATAAAGGATGCACACACCTCCAGACTGGTAGCCCAACATAATGCATCAGAGATACTTCAGGTGCAGTTAACATTGGGTAAGACATCAATTCAGGTTGTAGCCTGCTATAGGTCCCCAACCATTTCCCAAGACTCGCACTCCACGTTCCTTAGCACCCTGGAGAATATTAGAGTCCAACCTAACACTCTCATACTAGGTGACTTCAACTATCCCTCCATTAACTGGGCAAACTACTCATGTACCAATTCACTTGCTCAATGTTTCCTGGAGTTCATTAATTCCAGTGCCCTGGACCAGCTCGTTATTACCCACACTAGAGGTAGCAACATCCTTGACCTGGTCATTACTAACATGGGTGACCATTGCTCTACACCAGTAGTCAGGTCCTCCCTGGTTAGAGCCGACCACAAACTAATCACCTTGGAAATCCACATTCCCCCCTCCACAAAGGTAACCACCATGAAAAACTTCTCCTAAGCTAACTTTGGGCTCCTAAAAACAGAGGTGGCTAACTTCACGGCACCCATACAAATGGAGAATAGTTGCATGACCACAGAATCATACACCAATGCACTGTACTAACAAGTACACAAATGCATGGATCTCGCCATACCCAATAGAACCGAGACGTTCTCCTCCAAAGAAATGAAGCCAATTTGGTGGTCACTCACCATAAACAAACTCTACAACAAAAGGAGGAAACTGATGTGGAATAAGGTGAAGTCCCAAGACTGGAAAAACTCCCTTATCAGCCTCAACCAATAGTTGAGATACCTCATCAAATCCTCTAAAGCTAGCTATGAAAACAGAATTGCAGCAGATAGTAAAGACAATCACAAAGCCTTATATAGTTATGTAAAGAATCTCCACGGCAATACCCAGATTTGCTCTGAGCTACTGCACAATGGTACCTCCTATACTGAGCCAACAGATATTGCTAGTATACTGGCTGACAGATTCAGTGCCAACTTTACCCCTCTCCCCCCAAAGGACTGATCACAATACCAGAAGATTGCCAGGCACCCAGTATTACTGCTGCACAGGTTAAAACAGCACTGTCCAAGGCCAAGGATACAGCTTCTATGGGACCTTACAATATCCCTGGTTGTGTTCTACATGAACTACAGAGTGAACTGTCACCTCACCTCTGTGCCCCGTTCAATCACAGCCTCACCTCAGGCTTTGTCCCTACTGAATGGCTCACTGCTACAGTCATCCCTCTCCACAAAAGAGGAGCAGCTACAAACCCTGGGAACTATCATCCCATTAGCCTGACAAGTCTGATATGCAAAGTTATGGAATGCATCATCATGGACCTAATAAACAAGGATATAGGGACTCTCCAAACTCTGGATCCCACACAGTTTGGCTTTGTGAAGGGTAGATCATGTCTGCTCAACTTGGTTGACTTATTTGAGACAGTTACCAGAGCTGTGGAAGAAGGCAAAGTGGTTCATACAGCCTACCTTGATATGGCCAAGGCTTTTGATACCATTCCACACTCAAGAATCATAGAAAAAATCACTAAGCTTGGCATCAACCCCTATATCACTAGGTGGGTTGCAAACTGGCTCACAGAACCCACAATGTGAAAGTAGCTGACTCCAAGTCTGACTGCACCTAGTCATGAGTGGAGTCCCACAGGGTTCGGTCCTAGGTCCTCTACTGTTTGGTATCTACTTCTCTGAAGCCCAGGCCAACACAAAGGAACTCTGGCTGACAAAGTTCACAGACGATTGCAAGCTGGGAGCTAGTATTAACTCCCCAAGTTATGTTGACATCCTACAGAATGGCCTCACTGAGACCAACGACTGGTATCAGAATGATGGCCTTAAGCTCAATACTAAAAAATGTGTCATCATCCCCTTTGGGAAAAACCCAGTTCCCATGAGTTACCACATTGATGGTAGTCCACTGAACACAGAAGGAGTTACAAGAGATCTGGGAACACAGGTTGACAGTGACCTCTCTTTTGATCACCACATTGCCACTGTGGTTAGAAAGTCCTTCTATGTGGCACATCTCATTACTAACGGTTTTGCATCCAGGAAGAAAGAGGTCATTGTCTCCCTCTACTCTTCCTTCATTAGGCCAGTCATCGAGTATAATGCCCCATTTGGCATGTCCCTCACTAGATACCTGCAGCAACTGGAGATGCCACAAAAGTACTTCACAAAGAGGATACAAGGTCTTAAACACTTGTTCTATATGGACAGACTCAAAAAAATCCAACTATTCTCTGTCTCATATCATCTACTTACAGGTGATCTCTGCTTAACTTACAAAGCCATGTCTGACCCAGCTCTGTTAGAAATGCTACATCTAAAGAATCCCAATCCCTCCACACCACATGCTCCAAAGACCTCAACCTCATTACCACAATTAACAGAACATGCCGGAGGGACAAGTTCATAACCCAGAGACTGCCCATGCACTTCCCATACATGTCAAGAAGAGCACCTCATTGACCCTCTTCAAGAGAAATCTTGATGAGTAGATGGGGAACAGAAAATTCACCCCGGGGATAACTCCAGTGGCTGTACTCGACAGAGGCACTGGGAACTAAGGTCAGGTGGCACTATGCCAGGATCATCCTATGACTAAGCTTGTAAAGGCTCCAGGGCCATTAGCCTAATACACATCTATGAACCTATGAACCTATCAGCAGCAGAACAGTTGGAAGTATTCTCACAGATGCTTCCTTACAGACTTCTATCAATGGACATGTTTTTATAAAATCAGTAGTACATGTTTTCCACAAAATATTTTCTGAAAGACATATTTGTCACAATGTTAGGAAAAGCTTGACATAATTCCTCACAGATAAATGGACATGGCTTTTTATAGACTCACCAGAAAACAATTCTGAAAGACAAATATTGTGTGCATTCTCACAATCAGCAGAAGTGCTTACAGGTAAATCACAAAAGGACAACAGGAAAGTCTAAAAACAGACATTATGTATTTTCCCACAGTAGCTCCTTACAAATGAGAAAAAACAGGATCTAAAATGCGTGACTAAAAGAGTATATAAGAACTGTAAATCAAATTATGTTAGTGGTATTTGGTAGGAACACACTTGTTCCAACGTAATTGGAGAATAGAAAGCCATAATCTATATTCGTAGTGAAGAAAAAACTTTGCACATTAAATCTGTAAACTTCAGTCGTATGTCTTGTTTGTTATAAAAATAAGTTATTTATTAGTAACTGTGCTTACAGTAAAATAATATTGTATTGCAAAATATATTTTCTCATCAGAGTGTAGCCTGCAAGACTCTGTGTTAGCCAGCAAGACTTTGTGTCTTAAGAAGACTTTTTCCAGTCAAGTCCAGTATGGCATACAGCACCTTCCTTCCTTCCTTCCATCAGAAATGTTTCAATAGTGATAAAGATATTAGTTTTGGAGATGTAAGAATTAGATTTTTATCTTTATTTAAATTACTAGTCTTCCATCAGGACACAAGTGCTCATCAGCAGTTGAATTCTGCTCACTGGTTCTATCCCCCTCTATCTGCTAGATCCCAGAAAGGCTTGAGTGCAAGAAGGACACTCCTGCTGCTGAAACCTAACTGGAAACTTTCCTGCATTGTCCCTCGACTCTGAAAAGATCTGCCAAGGTTCTGTCCTCCTCTATCTGCTAGATCCCTGAAAGGCTTGAATGCTAGAAGGACACCTCCCCTGCTGAAACCTAACTGGAAACTTTCCTGCATTGTCCCTTAACTCTAAAAATATCTGCCAAGGTTCTATCCCTCTCTATCTGCTAGATCCCTGAAAGGCTTGAACACCAAGGTTAATATTACCTTATTCTGGCTGTATGTACTATATTGTTTAGCCAGACTAGGTCTATAGCACTACCAGTAATCCCTCAAAGTCCCAGAATCAACCCTAAAATACTAAAGTGGGTTACTCCTATATCTATCTCTAAGGATTTCCTATTGAACATATCTAAGTTTCTAAGCAGCCCTAAAACTACAAAAATAGCAGACAATTGGCAGAAGAAAGCTTAATGTGTGAAAAGGCTGCAAAAAGTGATTACTAACAGTATACTATGTAAAAATTGTATGCTAAAGGCAAAAACAAGGTAAGAAAGTATTTAAAAAAAAAATAAAAAACGCCTCATTGTACTTATGTGCTTATACAGTTCCTACAAATCTCATGGTCTGGCTAAGCTCCGCTGCGCTAGGGCTCGCTCCATAGTTGCCCTGACTCCAAATCCCACCTGCCCCTACTACTCCTAAATTTATAGCTCTAAAACCACTCCCCCTCTTTTTAGAACCAATTAACAACTCTCCAGGTATTATCAGGACCCTCCCTACTTACCTATCCTAATTATCCCTCTACTCAAGTTGGGCAAAAATCAAAGTTAATATCTAGACAATGTCTCTGTTATTGGCTGTGAAACCTTTCAAATTAATGCTATTATACTTCTCACCACCTATGAAAATCTGTCCTACCTAGGCTACCACTACCCAAGAAGCCAAACTGCCACTCCAATAATACAAAAAAATTAGACCACTTAATAATCCCCCTTACGACTAACTCCTTGGATTCAAAATATCACCAACCCATTAGATCCAGATATATCAACCCCAAAACCAAGAATTACCTAAGACTAATATTTAAATTCCTGAAACTCAGAAGTAGACTACATGGCAGCCTCACAAGGGATGGGGACATTCATCCATACCCAGGCCCAACCTCACTAGTCGATCCTAGCCCCAATTCTACTATTCACACTAACTTATGAACTTTAAGTGGACCTTCAAACTCACTCCTGGTCAGTCACCTAAATATTAGAAGCTGTACTATACAAAACTACTCTAGTTGTGACCTCTGATTCCACACAACCACCCCACATTGATAATGCTGAAATTCTCATTACCAAGTTTCAAATTAATAAAAAAAAAAGTATTAACATAGCCTCTGTCGACATTCCCCCAGGTAATAATGCAAACACCCTGTCTTGGCTGTCTAGTAACTACCCTCAAGAAACCATTGTTCTAGGAGACTTCAGTATCAACTGGAATGTTTGTTCCTCAGAATCTCCGACCATCCATGTAAATCTATACAGATTTACTTAGCTCATATCCTCCCCTACTAGTATCAGTAAACCTAATGATGAAGATAGTATCCTAGATTGGATACTCATTAATAGCCATCCCCACATGTATAGGACTGGTACCCAACCTGAAGACATAACTGACCATTTTCTTACCTATATAATCAGGCATAAGACTGACATCCCCCACCAACCTACTTGCAAAACAGTTAGAAACAACAAACACTTTAACCCAGCTAATTTCCAAAATGAACTCAAAGCATGTATTTGGACAGTCATAAAACATCTACCACTTGAACAAGCTGTATTATATTTCAAGACCAAATTCCTAGCCATCCTTGATACCTATGCACCTGCACGTTTTATAAGAACTAAAGCAAAAGTTGCTCCATGGCTTTCAAAAGAAACTAGACAAATGATCTTACTTAGAAACAAAGCTTGGATTACTTGGTGTACTACAAAATCCCCCTTAGATCAACTTATATTTAAATAACTAAGGAACAACACTAAAAAATTTACCACCCTAGATAAAAAAAAACTTTTACTGCCATTTACAACAGAAGCATCAAAACAATCTGCAAATGTTTTGGGCAGGCATAAATAAACTTATTCACCCAGGGCAAAGCACAACTCCTACCCCCTTGGCTACCATCTAAAAACCTTCAGAAGATGTTGCCAATTCCTTTAATAGTTTCTTCACAGAAACTATCCAGTCACTAGCTAACCAACTATCTCCCAGTTGTCCAAGTCCTAATGTCGCTGCACCTAGTTCTCAACTCCACTTTAACTTTCAACCAGTTTCCACATCACTTATCCGTACCCTAATTAAGAAACTAAATCCTACCACCCTTGCAGCAGATCTCCTCCCAGCTGAGTATCTACAAAAAGCTGTGAATGCCATAGCATACCTGATCTCTATCCTGATCAATAGAACTATATCAGAAGTCACTATCCCCTCCATCTGGAAGACATCCGGTTATATTCCAATCCACAAAGGGGGCAGTTCCACTGAACTGTCAGATTACAGACCTATAGCTATTTTGTCACCCCTGACTATAATTATGGAGAAGTGCATCCATAAACAAGTCCTGAGCCATCTCATTCAGCACGATCTCCTGGCTAATTCACAGCATGGTTTCAGACTGTTCCACAGTACAACCACGGCCCTCCTCTCCTTCTCCAATGTTATTAATCAAAACCGAAACAACAATAAGCTTTCTTCTGCCCTCTTTCTTGATCTCTTCAATGCCTTCAACATGGTCAACCACCAACTTACACATACTTAAAACTATTCCTCTAAATGTCCAGGCTATCCAATGGTTCAAATCTTATCTGAGTGGTAGACAACAGGCTGTACTATGGCAGAGCAAACTATCTTCCCTTTTACCTATCACCCTTGTAGTCCCTCAGGGCTCTATATTAGGACCCTTATTATTTTCTATCTTTATTAATGACCTGTACACAGTCATCCCAACAGCCACATTCATTCAATATGCAGATGACTCCACTTTGATTTACTCTGCCACCTCCTCTTTAAGTCTGAAGACTCTATCCCAAAATGTTTTTAATACTGTCGAAAATTGGCTCTGTAATTGACATCTCCTATTAAATCCTAAAAAAATGAAGCTATTGTTTTTCTCCCCCACTTGTAAAGCTTCCACTCCAACCTTTACTATAAAATCTAACAATCGCACTGTCATTGTCCCAGATCTCTGTACCAACTTTTAGGTGTAACAGTTGATAATAACCGCAAGTTTGATATGCATATTAATCAAACTATGAAAAAAGTTAATAAAAAAACTTGGCTCATTATACAAGATCAAACCTTTCCTCACTCCACTAGTTAGGATGGTAATTGCCCATACAGATCTACTTTCCACCCTCCTTTATGCATACCTTCTCTTCATGAACTTGAGTAAGTCTGACCTTAATAAACTCTCTAGCTGCTTTAATCATATTGCTAGATTTTCCACTGGAGCAGCATGCATAACACACCACTGTCTGAACCTAAAGAATCTAGGGTGGCTAGAATTGCCTATCCAACTTCAGTAAATCAGCTAATAGTAGCACATAAAATACTTTACCAACCTGAAAACACACCCATACGTAAAAAAATTATCACCCCTTATAGCAACCTCAAGACACTTCGCTCATCCAACAAATGACTAGTCCAAACCCTCAAAAGCAATGGCTCATCTGGAGACTCTCTATATGCCAACTCTGTTGGTAAAATATGGAACTCACTTTCTGCTGAACTTACTTCAGAACCCATTCTAACCCAATAAAAAAAAATCTAAAACAGTACTTTAAAAGGCAATGGCTATGTCTTTGCTCTAATCCTGACTAACTCTGACAATATAAACATGTGCTAAAGAGGCCTTTTGGCCATCCCTACATTGCTTCCTAATTGTTACTCTATAACAAATCAGATTTATATATGACAGAATGAATTACTTTTATCCTATGTATTATATCTTTAACAGTGCTTTAACTTGATTAATGTAACAGTTTTTCTGTATGTATGTATGTATTTAGCTTTTCTCTCCGGGCCTCTGCTGAAAATGGACAAGTATCCACTTGGACTATCCCGGTCAACAAATGTAAAATAAAATAAAATAAATAAATCATCTGTCATTTTACCATTAACCATTTCGTAGTATTTCCATATACTTTTCCACATTTTTTTATGGTGTATCTACGTTATAGTTTGAAATGCTTAAATAACTTGGGAGTGTAGTCTTTTTGCCTCTATTGACTAGTATTTACCTAGCACTCCTGTCATCAATTTTTCAGGCAAGCTAGAGCAGCTTAGTTTTTCAAAGTGATTATCAATATAATGCCTATATCTTATGACCTGGCTACATAGCTGATGCAGAAAAGTCATTTTTTCACTAACATAAGCAGGCTTTATTAAACTTCTTGACTGCTCCTAATATTGTAAATTGAAGGGATTCCAATCAATCCATGGTGCTTGTATATAACTGTATGCTTTTTATGTCTCTGCACCTATTTGGAAATGTTTTTTTTGGCTGAGTTCATATCATCCTTTGATAATCTGTATATTCTGCTTGAACTGTGTCTTACCTTGATTGTTTTAATATTATTGCTTGAGCTGTATCTTACCCTGACTGTTTTAATATTACTGCTTGAACTGTGTCTTACCCTGATTGTCCTAACAATACAGCACATTACTCATACTTTTTTATCCTTCTAATTTTTCCCAGCTCACTACCTCCTATCCTACACTAAGGGACCTGCCTGATCTCTAAGGATCCCCTCCTGTTAATTTCAAGCCATCCCAACATCAAGTCAAGAATTTCTACTACCCCAGTACTGCTTTTCTCCCAGTCTCAAAGGGATTCAGAAAGTATGTTCCACCCTGGTCTTTTATTAAGATACTTATTTGAATTGTAATTTATCCAGGTATAGAAAGTTTCACAGCCATTGAGTCAGGAAGCCAGCAGCCAGATTCCTCGCTATCCCTGTAGCAACTTCTAAACTCCCCCCTGAATCCACTATCAGAACCACCTCTACTAGCTATCTACATTATATTTACCTTGTAGTTTTCTGCTCTCTGACCACTAGGTGGCACCCTAATATATCTGTGGGCTAAAACTCTCTCCTCCACTTTTCACAGGTATCATCTCCGAATACTCTCATAGATTGTATCCCTTGACTAGTTGATAATATTCCTGCGACATCTCATTGTTATTATCCATTCTTCTCCCACCTTATAGCTATATTTTTCCTCCTTCCACTCCACTAACCTTCTCTATCTTACACCTGTTGTACCACACTGTATTTAACTGCAACTATTTGCACTGCCTCAGAAATCTGCTGCTCTCACATTGTCTCTGTAGAACACCGCTCCCATACCCTACCCCCAATTCCCACCCACCCACAGTGCTATTAACCTTATACTCCAGCATCCACAATCCCTTCCCCTCTTTAACCTATCACTGACTATCACTACTTAATAGCCCCACCCCTACCTTAACCACTCCTCAAGTAACTTCATACCTTTAACTTCTCTCCCTCATCTCTTCACACTCATTATCCTGCACTGTCTGCACTATATAACTTTCCTCTCCTACTACTACCCCTATTTTAGCTTATATTAGGCACTCTCCCTCTTCATACTCCACCTCCTTACCTACTAATCCTAATGGCCTCATTACAGAAAACTATATACATAACTCTTTTACTCTTAACTACTATCCTAACTTCAGACTAACCTTCTATGAACATTTTTTTGTCTGGCTGAACATCACCACCCCCACCAACAAACTAATTCACTTTCTTACACAAACTCCCTCAATCACATAAACATTACCTCCACTTCTATCTACATACTTCCAAAGTATCACAGATCTACCCATATCTCTTACTTCCATAACAAGAAAACCCTAAATAACTACAACAAACTCTTAAAGATTATACAAAAACCTCAACAACATCCCCTATTAGATGGTGATATTCACCCAAACCCTGGCCTCAACATAACAGTTCCTATTGCCCCACAAAACCTAACATCTCATGCTATCCTTACACCAAAAAGACCTTCAAATTCACTCTTGATAGCTCCCCTCAACATCCATAGCATTAACAACAAAATTACCCATCTACATTCACTCTTAGAAGTGCATGCATTTGATATCCTCTGTATTACAGAAATATGGCTAAAGCCTACAACTCAAGACCAAGAAATTACCTCTGCTGGATATAACATCCTGAGATGTGACTGCAAAACCAAAAAGGGGGGAGGTGTAGCCAATCTGTATAAATCAGAACTTCAGGTCTCTTCCTTCAATGTGTTGCTACTCTTAGATACTAATACAGAAACCCTTACTGCTAAACTTTAAATCAGCAACTCTAACTATATCTACATAATTTGTACCTATCTTCCCCCTGGAAATAATATCAATACTCTTGAAAATATCCTTAGCTGCCTTACTACTCACCTACCTTAGGAAACCATTGCCCTAGGTGGTTTTAATAAAGACTGGGCTACCTGTAGCTCCCCTAATCCTATCTCCCACTTAAATCTATATATTTTTTCCCAAATAATAACCACCCCTACTAGAATCCATAAACCAAGTGGTAAGGAAACTTCCCTAGACTGAATCCTTATAAACAGCCATCCTAATACATATAAATCAGGTACCCTTCCAGATGACATGAGTGACCATGTTCTAACCTATACAATTAAACAAAAAACTTATAGCCCCAATTATAATATTTTCAAAACCTCTCGCTCTAAAAAACACTTTCATCCAGAGCGCTTCCAAAATGAACTCCAAGCATGTGACTGGTCCCCACTGCATTATCTTCAGCTAGAGGAAGCAGTCACCTACTTTAATATTAGATTCCTATAATTTCTAGATTACCATGCCCCCTCTCGCTCCACCCGAGTAAGAACCAAAATTGCCCCATGGCTCACAAAACAAACTAGACAAAAGATCCTCCTATGAAATAAAATCTGGGCCAAATGGAGAGCCTCTAAAAGCCCAACAGACCACCTTCACTTTAAACAATTACAAAATGCAACCAAAAAAGACATTCTACTAGACAAAAAAAAGTTTTACCTGCACCTCCAACAAACCCACCAGTAAAAACCACAAAAGTTCTGGTCAGGCATTAACAAACTACTTCAGCCAGGGCACTCTAAAACTCCTGCCCCAACAGGTATCACCCATAGTAACAACAAATTGCTGATGCCTTCAACAACTACTTCACTGAAGCCATTCAAACTCTAGCTAACAACACTAGCCCATTTAATACCATAAATGGCCCAGTCTCTACCTTCCATATACAGCCAGTACCTACATCCTTCATTTGCACCCTCCTACAAAAACTCAAACCAGGCTCCCATTCTGCTGACTGTCATCCAGCAGAATACCTGCAAATTGCTGCCATAGCCATTGCCTATCCCATGTCCATTCTTATTAATAGGACAATTACAGAAAGCACAATCCCTTCCATATGGAAAATCTCCCATATCATCCCTCTACATGAAGGTGGTGCATCTACTGAACTTTCCAACTTTCGACCAATTGCCTTACTCTCTCCAATAGCTAAAATAATGGAAAAATGCATGCACTGACAATTACTAGACCACCTCCTCCAAAATAATTTACTTGCGAACTGCCAGCATGGTTTCAGGCTTCACCATAGCACTACTACTATCGCCCTGCTATCCTTTTCTGTCTGTATAAACAAACATCGTAATAAGAACTCTCTTTCCTCTGCACTATTCCTTGACCTTTCAAAAGCATTTGATATGGTTAACCATCACCTACTTATCTACAAACTAAAAGCCTTATCACTTGACCCACAAGCATTACTGTGGTTTAACTCCTATCTGGAAAACAGTCACCAAGCAGTGCTTTTGGGCAATAATCTTTCTACACCCCTCCCTGTCAACATTGGAGTACCTCAAGGCTCTATTTTAGGCCCTCTTCTCTTTTCAATTTTTATTAATGATATAAATGCCAAAATTCCTCAAGCCACCTGCATACAATATGCAGATGATTCTACTTTAATATGCACAGACAAGTCCCTAACCTCTCTCCAGACCCTCACCCAAACAATATTTAATATTGTTGAAAATTGGTTCATGCAACATTGCCTCCTCCTGAACACCCCCCCCCCAAAAATGACTGCTTTTTACTCCTACCCAAAAGTCACCACAAATTCACTTCACAGTAACCTCCAACAATGGCACTAGCATATGCCCAGACACTACAACCCGTCTCCTGGGTATTACAATTGACCTCAACCTTAGCTTTGATGATCACATTAATACTACCATAAAATCTGTAAACAGAAAACTAGGCTCTCTTTATAGACTCAAACCCTTCCTTACGCCATTAGCTAGAACCACTATTGCCCAGACCCACCTTATCTCTACCCTGCTATATGATTCAGCCATATATACCAATCTATCCAAAAACAACCTTAGCAAATTGCAACCAGCTACAATAACATAGCCAGATTTGCCACTGGCATCCCTTTTAGGACCCACCACTTTCACAACCTTAAACAATTAGGATGGTTAGAACTGCAGAACCAACTTTAATGTCAACAACTTACTATGACCCAAAAAATCCTTTACTACCCTAATAATATCTCAGTCCTCACTAGCTTTATTACCCCATACAAAAATCTAGCAACACTATGCTCAGCTAATAAGCTTCTAGTCTCCATTACTAAACCTAACAACAAAGCTGGGGACTCACTTTTCTCTAATACAGTGGGAAAAATCTAGAACCAGCTTCCAAGTGAACTTTTTACTCTTTCTTCTACACTGCTTTTTCAAAAAACACCTTAAAGAATACCTTAAAACACATTGGCTTTGTCCTTGCTCTAACCCTTACTAATATCTCTCTCCCCTATCGTGCTCTCCCCATACTTTGCTACTCTATTGTACTAGGATGCTGACCTGTATTAACCAGTTATTTAACATCTCACTAGTATCTAACGAGATTTCCTTCTTAGTACTTTATAAGAATTTTTATATTAGCTTTCCTTCTTACTCAAAAAAAAAGTGGGGCTTATGTTTCTTTTTCAGTGTTGTCTGCTCTTTGTATTAGATTTTAGCTAAATAACTAAAATAAAAAGAAAGCATCCACAGATAATCCACCAACAATTTATTACGTTAAGCACTTTCATCCGCTAAATAGCTAGACTTCCTCAGATGTTAGCTAAATCCCATAAATGACTCTGTATAAGTTTTTCCATATTTACAATCTCAACAATGTTCTGTTATTCATTTTACTGTTGTATATATTGTATGTTATGTTGTTGCCTATGCTTGGAGCTTTTCTCTCCGGTTCTCTACTGAAAATGGACATATATCCAGTTAGATTAACCCGGTCAACAAATGTAAAATAAAAAAAAAATAAAATTAAATAAAATAAATTTTGTTTATTATTAACTCTTGTTTCTTTAACTAATTTGTACGATACTGATAAAATTCCTTTCCCATTTGTGGGAAATTCCATCAGCTTTATTAACTGCTCTATTAATTTAGGAACCTTTTCCCTAACAGACTTCTGTATTATTGCCTGTTGGTTTAAAACTGTTTGTCTTAATCTCTGCAGTGTTAACCACATGTTATTTTCAAGGTTGAATTCACTAATAATTTACTCTATCATTAGTACTTTATTATTGTTTTATCAACTGATGCCAGTAAATTAGACCATGTTTTAACTGCTACTGAGTCCTGAGTTATAATATTATTTTGTGCATATGCTATTGAGAATGTGAAAAAAGACCATGCTTTTATATCCGGATTTTTGTTTACAAAATGCATAAAAGACTTTAGGGTATTGATAATGTATTTAGAATTTATATTTTTGTGTTTCCCTGTTGCATATATTCCTTAAATAACTAAAGTAAGCTATTCAGTACTATTTCCATATGTTTATGTATTGTATCATGAGTGCTTTGTAACCAGATTTTTTCATGTACTTGTTTCCATTTGTGAATATATTCTTTGTTTAACCATAGAGAAACTGTTTTTAAAGCTGACAATTGTATATATCCTTTTAAATCTGGTAAGCCTATTCCACTTTCTTCCTATTTGTCAAAATGATGTCTTAGGGCAACTGACATAAATATTTTATAATCTATAGTTAATAAACTTATGGGTCTATATGAGGTACACTCATCAAATTTTTTATCTTGTTTCAAAATTGGTGATACTTGAATGTATTTCCAAGATAGAGAGCATTTATTGCCTTTAACTGATGTGAACATACTTTATAATAGAGTTAATGCATTATTAAATAGTTTAAACATATCTGGTGTCATATTATTATTACCTGGGGCTTTGTTTAATTTTGGTTTCTTGATTTGCATTTTAATTTCTGTCATATCTTTATCTATTATTTTTCTGTGTTCATCTCATGGTCTTAGTCTTATATTTTTCTAAAGAAATTTTCTAAGTGCTTCACTTGATTCTACTTTATTTTCTTGAAAATTGAGTTTATTAAAATACACTCTAAAGGTTTCTAGAATTCCTTTTAAGTCTGATACTTTTCTTTTTTTGTCTATATTGTATATTTATTTTATCTTATTTGCCTTTATCATTTTTTTTCGTCCTGTTAGCTATTCTCCTTTGATTTTTTTTTATTCATAGAGTAAGTGCATAGTTTGACCTTCTCTAGATTTAATCATTGTTTTGTGGATCAATATCTCTAAGTATTTTTTGTTGAGATCTTCTAATTCTTTTTCTGAAGCTGAGTTGCCTTTATGAATATCTAATTTCATTTTGCCTATTTTAGTTTGTAGTTCTGCCAGTTCTTTATTCCAATGCTTTTGTTTGTTTTTTATACCAGGCTACTGCCTTCTCATATAAATATGCTTTCATTACATTTTATATATATATATATATATATATATATATATATATATATATATATATATATATATATATATATATATGGGTCTACTTTACATTATCGACACGACACTTCACCGACACACAAAACACTGACCCCAAATAACCGAAACCACACAACACCGACAACTCACAAAACCGAACACAATTACACCGACACAAACAACGTAAACTACACATGACACACAATGACATATCCACTAACCCTAACCCAAACCCTAACCCTAAGATCCGACACTACCGCACAGTTACCCTACCCGCACCCTAACCCTAACTCACTTAACCCACCCCTGCACCTAAAGACTGTCACTATCGCACACTTAACCTACCTGTACCCTAACCCTAACTCACTTAACCCACCCTAAAACATAAAGCCCATCACTATCGCACACTCACCCTACCCGCACTCTAAACCTAACTCACTTAACCCATCCCTAAACTACAGTCCGTCACTATCACACACTTACCTTACCCGAACCCTAACTCCGACACTACCACACACTCACCTTTCCCACACCCTAACCCAAAATCCCACAATATCGCACACTTACCTGACCACTCCTAACTCCGTCACTATCGCACACTTACCAAGTCACGCTCACACGTTACCCTTGTCGGTCTTTTGGCTGTCAGCAAATCACCTTTTCGGTCAACTTACCTGTCGGTCGTTTCGTCTCACTCTTCCGCGTGTCGGTGAAGTGTCATTTCGGTAAAGTAAAGTGGACCCATATATATATATATATATATATATATATATATATATATATATATATATATGTGTGTGTGTGTGTGTGTGTGTGTGTGTATGTATATGTCTGATACTTCTTCTGTGAGGTTTAAATCTAGAAATGTTTAGGCTGGAATTCTTATGACTGCTAGTTTTCTCTTAAAGTTATAATCTATTTTAAAATGTTATTGCATTATGGTCTGAGAAGGGGCAGATGAGTGTTTTGACTTTGCTTATTTTTGTGGTAAGACCTTTTGCTATATACACTCTATCTATTCTGGAAAAGGTTTTATGCCTATGTGAGTAGCGTGTGAATATCAATGAATCTTGTTCAGCATATGTGTTAATGTCCATTAAGTTATATGAGTTAGTAAACTCTGTAAGTAATTTTGAGAGTGGAGATTTCTTGTATGTGTTTTTAGCATTTGTGTCCTCTTCTTTTATTATACAATTAAAATCTCCTGTTATTATTGTATTACCTTTGAAATGTTGTATTATGTTCTCTAAATGTTGTTTGGCTGCCCTGACACCCAGTCCTGGTATCCAATAGTTGTTTACCAGGGTATAAGCCAAACCATTTATTAATATTGACACATTCCTGAGTTATCATTGACTGTATTTATAATCTTGGGCATCAAGGTAGTCTTTCTCCATAATATTGCTATACCTCTTTGTTTTTTATTATATTCTGAACTTGCTAGTAATGTGCAGTTATGCATATTAATCTTATTAATGTCTTGCTGTATAAGATGTGTTTCTTGTAAAAATACTACTTGCATTTTCATAGCTTAAGATATCTTTATAAGCCTCATCTTTTACATTTGTTATTTAAGCCGCTGACATTGATAGAAATGCATTTCACAGTTGGGCTAACTATACCTTTATATTTAACAATTTTCCTGTTTTTGTGATTGTACATAACCTTGTATGTGTGCTGAAAACTTTTTACCATTCATTTCATATATGCTATAAATGCATTGCATATACATCCATTTAAAAGTACAAATAAATCTGTATGCTTAGTTTTGGTGTAATTATCAGCATGTTATTCTCCTGTGCCCAAATAGTCAATTTAGTCAAGTTCTTTTGCAGACATGCCCTATCTGTAGCACATGTAATCAGTTTACCCAATTTCAGGTCATCTGCATGCAGACTGCCGAGTACCTCAGATGAAAAAGATGTGTCTGAAAGATACAATCTAAATAAGTAAGGGTCTAGGACAGAGCCAAGTGGGGCACCCTGACTGTAACCAATAATTTCACTTGTCCAATTGCTGCATGATACTTGCATATCCTATTTGTTAGCCATGAAGTTATCCATCTTATCAACAGTAAATCAATACCTAGTTGTTCTAATTTTTGATCAGTGTTTTGTGTATGACCCTGTCAAATGCTGAAATAAATCTATATAAATTACATCACAGCACAATTTTTCATCTACAGCTGTTATTATATTGTTATAAAACATAATGTTATAGGTGGTAATAGATTTATTTTCAACATATGCATGCTGATATATTGTTTCAAGTCCAATCTTTCTAATTCTGATAATAACTTATGCAGTATTACCTTCTCCATTATTTTTCAACAACATTAAAGTAGACTTATGGGACTATATCACTCTGGGTTTGTCCTACTCCCTTTTCCCTTAAAGACAGGTTTAAAAGTGTATGCCTCCAATAATGAGGAATCTGTTCATATTTATATGAGCATGTCAATAATAGATATAATGATACTATAAGTTCTTTCTGAAGTGTTCTCAGGTCGGGTCTATATCAGAACACCGAAAGTTCATACTTTCGAATGTTCTTACATCGACCCCTATTCAGCGAACGCTGAAAATAGCGAAATGACATATAACCGAATTTTTTCCTAGGGAAAGAATTTGGTTGTCTGTTTCTGTCGTTTCGCTATTTTCAGCGCTATGGTGGAAAGTTGCAGGTCGGGTTCAGGTAAGTGTGCGATTGGGTGTGGGTTAGGTGAGTTAGGGTTAGGGCGTGAGGAAGGTATGTGTGTGATTGTGTGGACATGTGGGTTAGGGTGGGTTAGGTGAGTTAGGGTTAGGGTGCGGGTGAGGTGAATGTGTGATAGTGACGGACCTTAGGGTTAGGGTTTGGGTTAAGGTAAGTGGATAGTTAGTGGTGTTTGTACAGTTTAGTGTAGGGTTAGCTGTAAGATTTTGGGTGTATGTGTGTGTATTGCTGTTTGTTTGGTGTGCTTGTGTTGTGTGTATGTGTTTTGGAACAGCAAATTTTTTCCCTAGGAAAACATTAGCTGTTCTGAATGTTCGATGTTGTCAGCATTCGCTGATTAAGGGTTGATGTAAGAACATTCAAAAATGTGAACTTTTGGTGTTCTGATATAGACCCCTCCGGTCATTATTACTAATTTCCATCTCCTCCATGTGATTTGTTTGGGTCCAGTTTGCAAAGCTCTTTTTCAATATAATCTAAGTTGATTCCAGTATCTGAGATTACATGGATGTCACTAGATAATTTTGCCAAAATATTTTGCAAGAAATTTTGTAAATATATTCATAATCTGTAGTATCTGAGAATAAATTTTAAAAGCTACACATATTTTATCAATTTGTATGTCGGGTGTCTTTACTCCTTCTACATCTCATGTATTTATAAAATGGTTTCCTATTATGATCACTATCTTTATATACATTTTCTTCAAATATTCCTTGATTTTGTCTCACACTGTTTAATTTGTTTGCCAGATTGTTTATTTCAGTTTTCAAAGTTGTAGTTCGACCTCTTTTCCATTTCTCATATTTTTGTCTCTCACGTTAATCAGGTATCTTGTTCTTATGGAAATATATCCCCCTGACATTGTATACTTAGATCCCGATGTTAAACATTTTTTTTTTTTTGCACTCAAATTATTTCTCTTTCAAAACTTTCCACATTACTTATGCAGTTTTTCCACAGAAAGCATCACTCTGATTAGTTTGACATTGTGACTGTTTTGCTTCCATGCATTTGTTTAGATTTCAGTTTGGCAGAATTATCTAGCAACAAATTAACCTTTATAAGCCCATAATCACTGCACATCAATGGTGGTAAAACGTAATATGAAACAATAGTAATTTCTTTAGGATCAAAAACAATGTCTAGAATGTTCTTTCCTTGGTAGGTTTTTTTACAATCTGAAGCAATTGTTGCTCCTGAACATAAGTTGTGAATAATTTCCTTACCAATATTGTTGAATCAATGTAATTCCAGTCCATTTCTGGTAAATTACATCCCCAGCCACTACCATTCTTCCCTCCTGTGTTTCATGCAAGAAATGTACGATTTCCTCTAAGTCATCAGCACTTGACTTTAGTGGTCTATACACTCCAACAATTGTTATATGTTCCCAGGTTGTATGTATTGTCGCAGTTATACAATCTATAGTATTAGTGTTATCATTAAACATGTAATGATCACAGCTCTCATAACTATCTTTAATCCTTATCATAACACCTCCACCTGATTTTTTATTATAATGCCTGTTACAACAAAAACTTGTATACCCTGACAGAACTGGTTTCCAGTCATTGCTCTTTAAACATGTTTCAAAAATAATAACAACATCAATCTTGTGGGAACATAGCAAATTTTCCAATAAAACACTTTATTAATGCTCCTAGCATTAACAGCCATCAGTAATGCATCAAATGTTACCATCTGTGAACTTTTACATTTTCGACCTGGCAAAAATCCTGCCCTGTGTTTGCCAAATATTGCAAAATATCTGCTGCAAAAATTCTTTCCTTGATCCTGATAAATGCACACCATCCTGTCTAAACATGTATGCTCAAAATTAGGTTCAGATATTCTAATACACATTTCCATTTTTTAAAATGGGACATTGTTTTCATGTAGGCATTTACCCCCAAAAACTTTTCATTCTATCCTGACTATCGTTTCTATATGTGATTTGTGAAAAATAAGTCCTAATATCAGTAGAAGCTATACTATCTAAGTGGGCTGTAAGTTCCCTACAAACAATCAGAGAGTTCTTGTAGATTAGATCATTTGTGCCATTTATTTATATATTTTTATCTTCAAAAATAAAAACAAAAACATCTGTAGTTTAGATAATTATAACAAATTAGACATAATGTAAAAACATTAGTTAAGAATCACTACAAGGTATATGGCAATCGTTTAATATTTCAAGAAAGTTTAGACAGTTTGCAGAGAAGTTAAAGGTAAGTTACTCTAATACAAATAGGAATTGCAATACGAAGTGAGGGAAAAATAGGCTTATGGTATATTTAGGGGTATAATTTATCCTGGTTTTGAACAAGAACAGAACCAAATTTTAGCTAGAAAGTCTTTCAAAGTAATTTTGAACTATGGGAATGAGGGTATAGACCTAATGGATACAGGTAAGGAGTTGCAGGCCTTAGCAACCTTGTATGAGTACAGACAATGCCCAGCAGATTTTCTAGATTTGTAGACAGACAGGAGTTTATGGTCATGGATTGCAATAACCAACTGAGAACATAGATTTGTAGAATGTTTTTTAGTGCTTTACAGTAGATGGATGCTGGATAATTTTATAGGGCATAAGAAGTTGTGTATATGTTAGTTAATGTGGCAGTTCTAACCAGTTTAAACTTTTCAGTGCTGTACAGTGGCGGGTTCTGAAAGGAGTATGGGCTGCAAATTTAGCAACTTTAAACAACTGTAGACAACACAGATATGGCACCTTCCTGATTTTATTAGTAAAAAAAAAAAAGAATTGAGTGCTTCATCCTTACAGCCAGGACTTCAACAGAATTAACTTACAAAACTCGTCTCCTCCTTTTATATCAACCATACTTTTATGCAAATCATTACCGATTAAATAGTCAAAGTCATTTAAAAATACAAACCACTAAAAATAAAAACAACTTCATTTATGAATGAAGAGAAGTGTATGGTGTTATTATACTATAATCTAAAAACATTTGTTAAAATCGTATACTACTCACCTCTAAAAACTATTGTTGTTATAAGAATCCCATCATAGGTTCATAGGATGATACTAGGCTATTGGCCTTATAAGCCTAGCCAAGAATTTTGCCTATGTTCCCTCAAAGTCAGCACATCAATCAGATGTTCTAAAGTACTTGCCCTATAATTCAAATAAGGCATTAAAGAAATATATTAATTCAAACCCAGACTATAGGAAGCTTTTATTTTGTGCTGCTATTTCATTTCTTTTAATTCTAAAACCCCTTTCCAGTCTCCTCCCCTAGGGTTTTTAAAAACTTTCTGCAATATACCAAACTTGAATTTACTAAAACAGGGACATACTTTTGAATGTTTAAACAGAACATTCTTTCCATTTTGCCTATTAACATCATAGACATGTTTATATATTCTTCTTCTAAGGCATCTCTCAGTTTTTCCAACATAGTAACTTGGGCATCTTACACACTTGGCCAAATATACTATTACACTAGGTTCATAGGTTCATACTAGGCTAACTTCCCTAGGGCATTTATAAGCCTAGCCAGAGTGTGTTTGGCTTTCGCCACCCATTTTAAATGAATTTTGCTATGCCCTTTTTCGTGGTTAGTATACTGTGCCTCTGTCTAACAGTGACACAGAAGTGATACCTGGGGTAAACCTACGATCTCCCATCCACTCATCAAGATTCCTCTTGAAGAGAGTCAATGAGGGACTCTGCCTAACCTGGACTGGGATTTTATTCCAGAGTGAAGGGAGCCTCTGGGTTATGAATCTGTCCCTCCAGCATGTCCTATTTATTTCAGTGCTGAGGTTCAAGTCTCTCGAGCACGTAGCTCGATGGGATTTGGATTTTCTGAGGTGCAGCATGTCCATTAATTCCGGGTTGGACATGGCTTTATACGTCAGGCACAGATCGCCTCTGAGCAGGTGGTATGCCACTGAGTAGAGCTGGAGTTTCTTTAACTGGGCAGCATATGGCATCTGTTTGAGCCCTTTGTTCCTCTTGGTGAGGTACTTTTGGGGTCTTTCCAGTTGCTGCAGGTGTCTGGTAAGGTACATCCCAAAAGGGGCATTGTACTCAATTATGGGCCTGATGAGGGATGAGTAAAGAGGCACGATGACCACGCCTGATCTAGATGTGAATCCCTTCATGATTAGGTGGGCTATATAAAATGTTTTTCTAACCACTTTGGCCATGTGGTTTTCAAATGAGAGATTGCTATCAACTTGGGTCCCCAGGTCCCTAATTACTTCTTACGTGCCAATGGATTACCACCTATGTGGTAATTTGTGGGCACTTTGCTTTTGCCAAACGGGATGACTATACACTTTTTGGCGTTTAGCTTGAGGCCATGGCTCTGGCACCAGTTGTCTGTTTCTATGAGGCCCTTTTGTAGGATGCTTGTGTCGGCTGGAGAGTCGATTATGGCACCTAGTTTGCAGTCATCTGTGAACTTGGTCAGCCACAGTCCTTCCGTGTTGGCCTGTACCTCTGAGAAATATATACTGAACAAGAGAGGTCCCAGGACTGAGCCTTGTGGGACGCCACTTGTAACTGGTTTGGAGTCTGACATGGCTCCAGCAATTCTAACCATGTGGGTTATGTCCTTGAGCCAGTTTGCAACCCATCTAGTGACATAGGGGTTTATATTTAAGCTGGTGAGCTTATCTATAATGCCTGAATGGGGTATTGTATCGAAGGCATTTGCGAGGTCCAGGTAGGCTGTGTGGACCACCTTCCCCTCGTCACTGGCCTTGGTGACTATTTTAAAGAAATCAACCAGGTTTAAGAGGCAGGATTTGCCCTTAACAAAGCCGAACTGGGTAGGATCCAGTGTCTGTAGGTCCCCAATATCTTTATTATGAGGTCCATGATGATCCTTTCCATAGCTTTGCAGACCGAGCTAGTCAGGCTTATGGGGCGATAGTTTCCAGGATCCGTTGAGGCACCACCTTTGTGGAGAGAGACCACTGTTGCTGTACACCATTCTTTGGGTACATATCCTGTAGTAAGGCTGAGACTGAACAGTAGTTTTATGTTTGGGTTTAGCTCTTCTTGGAGTTCATGTAGGATGCAGCCCAGGACACCATCTGGTCCCATTGATGCTGTGTTTTTTGCTTTGGAGAGGGCGGCTCTTACCTGAGCATCTGAGATGTCAGGGGGGCAGCACTCTGCTGGCATAGATATTTGCCTTTTGGTGGAGAGGAGGGAGAAGTTTGCTCTGAACCTGTCAACTAGGATGTTGGCAATGTCTGTGGGTTCGGTGTATTTTTTGTCATTTTGGACTAATTCTGAGCATATCTGGGAATTCCCACCCAGGTTCCTAACATAACTAACGAAAGCCTTGTGATTATCCTTAGTGTCCTGTGCAATTTTTCTCTCGAAGCTGATGCCTTCCCTTTTTGGGATTTTGCTCTATCATGTTGTAGCTTCTTCCTTCTATTGTATAGTTTGTTTATGGCTGGGGTCCACCAGACAGGACGCCTGCCTTTGGAGGATTGGGTCTTGGTTTTATTTGGGATTGCATGATCCATGCATTCCTGAAGGTGTTCATTGAATGCATTCATAAAGGATTCTGCAGTCTGGGCCATATTTTCCACAGGCCCGGGGGCTTTGAAGGATCAATTTAGAGTGTCCAATCCACTTACTGCATGTCTTTATGATGTGGGAGGAAACTGGACCACCCGGAGGAAACCCATGCAACCACAGGGAGGACATGCAGACTCCGCACAGAAGGCACCCCAGCCGATGATCAAACCAGAGAACCTCTTGCTGTGAGGTGACAATGCTAACCACTGCACCACAATTACCCTTCACAAAACGTATCTTAGATTGTAAATCTTCTTTAGTTATTTTAGTTGTTTCTTCTTGTATTTTTTGGAAATTTAGCAACTTTGTTAAAGCATTGTTCATGTTTTAATTTTAGTGAATCCTGGAGGTTAGTAAGGATGGGAGCATCATAAAGAAGAGTGGGGAGGAGATGAGTAGTGGCAAGTGTAGTTTTAGTTGTGTTGGTAAAAAAGTTTTTGGCTCTGTAAAGCATTCATAGTTTTTGATGAGTTTTTCCGATGCAACTTTGTATATGCAGGTGGAATATAAGATCATCATCCACTATCACCACTAATAGTTTGCTATGAGAAGTGACTTCCAATGTTGTATTATCAAGAGTGAGGACTTTAAATTTTGTGTTTTCATGAGAGAGGGATTTAGGGAAAAAAGGAGTAATTTGGTCTTTTTCTGGGTTGAGCATGAGTTGTGAGTTATGAAGCCATGTTTCAGTGCCTGTTAAAGCTTCCTCAGTAATTTTTTTGGAGATGCACCATGTTGTCAGATGTGAAAATGAGAGTGAAATAATCTGTGTATTGTATTAGGGTATCCTGTTGTGTGGAAGTATAGACCGTATTGGTGAAAATATTAAAGAGGAGGGGACCAAGGATAGAGCCTTGTGGTACACCGATAGTGACTGGGAGGTAAGGAGAGAGCATGTAGTGCCATTTTACTGATTGATACTTATTAGAATGTTAGTTTTTGAACCACAGAAGGGTGGGCTGCGAGAGAACTAGTGAGGACATTTGAAGTACAGTAGAAGCTTACTGTGGCAAACTGTGTTGAAGGATTTGAACAAGTCTAGAAATAAGGACAAGATTAGTTTGCCATTATCTTTAACTTTATTGACAGTATCTGTATAGATTAGGACAGTGCTAGTACTATGGGAAGGATGGAAGCCATGTTGTGTAGGGGATAGCAGTTCTTCTTGCAGGAGATAGTCTAGTAATTTTTTGAATACATTTTTCCAAGTATTTTGGTGAAGGGAGATAAGATTGCTACAGGTCTGTTGAATGTAATGTCTGTTGAAGTTCCATCTTTGTGCAGGGGATAATGTGTGACTTTTTCCATACAGAGGGAGTGAGGTATTCCTGGACTGACCTATTTATAAGGATTGAGACAGGATAGGCAATGCTATTGGCTGCTGTTTTTAGGTACTCACTTTAGGTCAATTTATAACTGGGAGAAATCAGTTCATAGCCAGAACAAATCAGTTAACAAAGAGATGCAAGTAAAACAGGAAATTCATCCCTGGTTTGGCACCTATGTCTCTAATGGACACAGGCAACCTGTAAATGGTTCATCTCCCAGGTCCCTGCTTACACTTATCAAGGGTATCAGAACTTGTCAGAGATTTGGGATGCATGGCTAGGCTTAAAAAGGCCCTTGTGGTCTTTAGCCTTGTAAACACCTATGCACCTATGAACAGGTTGTCTGTCATTTTCTGAGACAAAATAAATGGCATATACAGTATAGCCTGCTGGTCAACAAAAGGGGACAGTGGCTAACTTAGTAAGAGGTCCTTAGAGTACATGGACTATTTCAGTCACAGGGCAGGCATGTATTTAACTAATTAAAGTTAATGCACAGCAAGGTTCTTCATGATAAATATGCTTACATTAAACAATGACAAACTTTTCAGTAAGTTTGTAACTTGTAGGTGTAAGGCCTTGTGGCAGAACTCCTGTAATACATAGGTCAGATATAGTAACAGCAGTCTATTAAACAATTTCAAAATTCTCAGTAAACTTGTACATGTGGGGCCTTGTGGCAGATGCCCTGCAATACTAAGGTCAGATAATGACTGCAGGCTATTAAACAATGACAAAATTCTCAGTAAAATTGTAAGGCCTTGTGGCAGAGCTCCTGCAATATCAAGGTCTGATGTAGTGACTGCAGGCTGTGCTCTATGAATAAATATAATGACCTCTGAATAAAAACAGATTCATGCTGCCTTACATTAAGGCTTTCTAAGGCTTGTCTCACATCTTCTATTGTTGCTCCTGGCAAGCATAACACTGGTTGTTGTTCAATATCTTCTCTGCAAATGTATGCATCATTTCCTCTAATAGTTAAATCTCTGACTACAAGGGTATATTTCCTGACCAGATATGAAGAATCTTCAACTTCTAATTCAATAATATCTGTCCTATCAATTGTTACAAATGAATGATGTTCATCACCATTGATCTTATTTAGCACACTGTTTTCATTGTGTATTGCAATTGCAAACATATAATTCTATAATTCTCATCCAGCTGGCTTTGTACATCCACAGTCTGAGCCATGTTTTTAACACCTGTCTTTTTCAACTTTTTTTCTTACAGTAATGCTCTTCAATCCATCCATGTTCAGTTTTGATTTCTTTTTCACCTGCCCCTTGCCTCTTTTTTCTACCTTCTCTTTTTGAAAAATGCTGCCTTTTTCTGTAGACTGAAGGTTTTTTGATAAAAAAATGTTATCATTCCCTGTAATATGCTTGCTACCTAACAAAATGGTGTCCTTTTTAGCATGTATTCTCTTTACAGACATTTATCAGTTTTTTACTCTTCCTTTTTATTTGTCATAAACGTCTTCCTTTTTTTCTTTTTTTATTTCCTTCTAAACTGTCTGAATCCACAGATTGCTGAATACTTGTATCCACAATTCCAAAGTTGTTGTGGGCATCATGTTGTTTCATAGGGTTGAGTGATCTTTACAGACAACAGACACATCCTTTACTAAATGTGTTCGATTAGTTCTTTGTCTAACATTATTTATCTCAGCAGTCCAGTCATTAATATGTTTAACAACAGTTCTCCAAGCTGTGCTAATTGTACAAATGCAATCGTCATCAGTAAGTCTAGATTTACTAGTAATATGGAAAGCAAATCATCCAACATTTTACATGAAGAACACAGATCACAAGTGTTATCAAGTGTTACCTTTAAATATACATAGCATTTATTACACTGTACAAAATATTTGTGCTTTAGCAAATCATTAATGGCATATTCATTTAAGGAATCCATATTCAGTGTCAAATGAATAAAAAATTATAAAGGAAAACAATAATCCAAATCAGTTACCTCAGAATTCAAAGAGAACTTAAATCAACTTTTAAGAGAAAAAAAAAAAAACAACATACAATTAAAGGACAACAATGGGATTCTGTTATTAAATGCTCAACTTTTTTGCCGTTTTCTCCCTATTTACTATCCCTACTATGAATAAACAACAATACAGCATTTAAAATATTTTAAATCAACTGTTTCTTTCTACTAGAACAATACCTTACTGTACTGTGGTAGTTTCACTTTCAAAATACTTTCATCCCACCCTGGAAAAGCTTGCTGCAGTCTCCATTTCATTGATGTCATCAAGGTCAATGAATACAGGTAGTTTTCTGGCCAGTTCCCTCCCCAAACTAACATCATCACGACCGTCCTAAAAACTTACCCATGCTGTGATGTCACAGCTCCCTGGTCCTTCCCCTACCCTTACAGAAAGTAAAGGCTAAGGAAACAGTATATGAGTCAAGTCTCTTGCTGTGAGGTGTCAATCACAGCAGGTAACAGCTCAAATTACCCTTAGAACTTTGACAGCTAGAGAAGTTAGGTATGAAGGAGGATGGGAGATGAATCAAAGTAGTACAATTCAGGCTTCACAAAAGACTGCAGTTTAGCCATTCTAAAAAGAAGTAGTAGTAAAAAGCACTTTGAAAGTCTGTTATGTGGCATTTGTACTGTTTGTGTTTTAAGTAGTCATTGAATGGCATGAAATGTTAATTAAAACTAATTGGATGAAAAACAGCAGTGTATGCTTGTAAAATCAATGCAGTGACTAGGATTGCCACCCTTCTGTTTTTTTCCTGACTATCTGGAAATCAAATCGATTCTCCGGTAGTCCTGAAAACACTGTACAAACTCCGGTATTCTGTTTCAAAAAAGGAAACTGACTATTGGAGTTTGTTAAATGAAAGCAGACATCAGGAATGGAAAAAGCGGGTATTCCCTGTCAGCTGATGTTATAGTAGTGTCACAAAATGGGCAGAATGTGGGCCGGAGAGAAGGCTGAAATGGGCAGGGTTAATGTGATGCAAAGGGTGTCACCTTACTCCGGTTCTAGCCACAACAAAAGGTGGCAACCCTGGCATTGACAGGAGCTTTAGGAAGAAAGAGGCCTGAGTGATGTAATTTTTTACAAACAAGCATTGCATTGTGGGTTACCTAGAGACAGACTAAACAATCAGAATTACTTAAAGATGCCAGACCCCATGTGGTCATAATCAGAAATTGCATATAAAAATATTTTAAAAAAACTGTATATAGTCCCAGAGTGCTGTTAAAATGTAAGAAAAACCAAACCACAATGAAATAAACATGTTTTTTGAATCTGTGGGTATAGTGTTGTTACTCTGACTGTACAAGTTCTGAAAGTCAGACAAAAGGTGGAATTTCTTTATGTTACTCACTATCACTCACAGTCGCACCTCTTTTAAACAGCAAAGGTCAATAAATCACAAACCAGAACAGGATTGTTTAGATAAGTTTTGTATTGCACTCTCAGCAGTCTGTGGAACATTATAGCTAAGTCCCTTAGGATGCCTAGAGTTTGCCTGTCTAAAACCTGTCCCTTTCTAACAACAAACATGGTTAAAATAAGTGTCAAGTCACAGGCTATGCTAGATAAAGCCAGATTTACTAGCAACATGCTTCAGATTATTATGAAAATGTGAGAGCTGGTGATTTTAGGATTAAAAAACAAAGTGCAAAGGTTTATTTGGGCAGCTGATTTGAAAAAGGAATTTGTTTGGCATGAAAGAATTATTTGCCATATATATTTTCACAAATTACAGTATTCCATGTTTATGGAAAATAATGTATATGCATGTCACCTGATACCTTTGTTTAGATAGGTAATAAGAATGAAATACATGTAAGACTTAGACAGGGATTCTCACTGAACTACATGCTATTTTTATGAATTGTGATCTTATGTTTAGCGTGATAATCAATGAACAAAGAAAAATTGGTGTTCCTTTAAGTTTAAGTATAGTTAAGTTATGGCTTATGTAGATGGCTCTGTACTAGGTGTAAGACATTAAGGGAAAATGAGTAAGAGGGGTCTATATTAGATCACCGAACTCTTAAAAAAGCAAATGGTGATTAATCGACCCTATGTAAGTGAAAGCTTACAATGTCGAACTGTCAGAACAATGATATTTTTCCAAGGGAAAAAAATCGCTGTTCCAACAAAAAAAAAAATAAAAAATAAAATAAAAACCAAAACACTTTAAACATTACATTAAGTGGGGGACTTCACCCCACCACCTCCCGATGTGGGGGGCTGTGCCCCCACCCCCATACTTAAATATACCAATTTCGAGACTGCACTACAGTGCTGAAAACAGCAAAGTAACGCCGTGGCCAAGCAAATTCTTTCCCAGGGAAAGAATTTGCTTAAAAGCTGCTGCGGTATTTTGCCGTTTCAGTCTTTTAAGTTCGACCAAGACATATTCGAAAGAATGTGTCTTCGGTCATCTAATAGGAACCCGAGTAAGAGCAATCAGGGATAGTGATAAGCAGAGGCAATATAATATTCTGGAATTATTAAAGTGTAATTTAAAGATAAGTGGGTATTCAGAATAACTGATAGAACATTTTATCATATTGTGACAAAAAAAACCTAATGCAAAATATGAATATGATGACTATAAAGGGGGTATTAGAGTATCAGAAAGAATAGTATAAAGACCTATATATCATAAAGAGTATGTGTGGTATTACTATGCCACTTGATCATAGGCTCATAGGATCATAGAAGGTTATAGGCAAACAGCCCTATTGCCTTTGTAAGCCTAACATTTATGCTTATTTTTTCCAATTATTAATGTGCATGGGCTAGAATGTCTTTGGTATATGCCTGTGCCTTAAGGCATCTGCAAACTACTCCTGTCCATAAGGGCCATAGGGGTGAATTTGTGATTTCTCATCCTTTGGTCCAAACTGAGTTTGAATAGGCTTAGGGAAGAGCTCTATTTCATATTAATGGGGAGTCTGTTCCAGACAAAGGGTAATCTCTGAGACACATACCTTGAGCGCATTATTGTATATAAGGTTAAATGCAGTAACATTTATAATTTCTTTTTACATTTGTAAAATGTCTTTAAATGTTTAATTTTCTACTTAAAGAATTTTGATGCTAACATTTCTGAATGGAAGAACAAATTAGAATAGGTATAGACTACCGAAAAATACTCATTTTCTGCGTGCATATGTATCTATATAGACATATAGATATATAAATATAAGCCATGAATTTAGCCAAATGTCTTTATTGTTTTCATCTATTTACTGGACACAATTTGGTTAATTAAGAGACGGGTGACAGCTGTGCAAGACTGCTACATTACTAGGGTTGGCAAATATGCCCTTTCTCCACTGTGTTATCTCAACATTAATATATTTAATTAGCCTTTACTATGTTTACTTAGGAAGGGGTTTGAGGGGTGCAGAGATGGTTTTCACACTGCAAAAAATAAATATATTTTTTTTAAATTCTGATTTTGTATGCACCAAGATCAGTGCTCTGTGCATGTATTAAGGCTGTCACTATTATATCTATCTATATATATATAATATTAATATATATATATATATATATATATATATATATATATATATATATATATACATATATATATATATATATATATATATATATATATATATATATATATATATATATATATATATGGGTTCACTTTATAACATCGAAATACTGAAATGTCGAATTTCAGTATCTCAAAGCTATAAAGTCGAATGTTTGAAATAGTGAACGTTCATAATCGCGAATTTCACATATGTCGAATATATGTCGAATTTGCGGTTATGAAGTTGTGCTACGTAATGTCTGGGTTTGTGTTTTGGTTGTGCGCAGTGCCGTGTGTGGATGTAGGTGTTATGTCAGGTAAGTGAGTGTTTTGTAAGGGTTTTGAGTGGGAGTTAGAGTGTGTGTGAGGGATTGGAGAATGTGCATGTGTGAGTGAGCTTTTGTGTTGTGTTTGTGCGATCTCGGAGTTAGTATATATAAATGGGGGGGTGTGGGGGGCACAGCCCCCCACATGGGGGGTGCAGGGTGTGTGTGAGTTGTGTATGTGTGTTTTTTTTTGTTTATGTTGTGATGTGGGTGTTGTGTTGTATGTTTAGTGTAGTGTGTGCGGTGTTTTCGGTTATGTGGTTTCACGGTTTTTGTTTGTCAGTGTTTTGTGGATTCGGTTTTATAGTCTTGAGATACTGAAATTCGATATTTCAGCATTTCGAGGTTATAAAGTGAATATATATATATATATATATATATATATATATATATATATATATACACACACACACATACACACATATATACATAGATAGATGCACACACACACACACACACACACACACACACACACACACACACACACACACACACACATATACTAATTTGCATATTTGTGTGTGTGTGTGTGTGTGTGTGTGTGTGTGTGTGTGTTTTATTCAGGAAAAGGGGTCATTTATAGTACATAGACGTGTATAAAATATCTCTCATACAAACATACCCTTAGCTCTGATAAAATAAAGTTCATCAAGAGTAATCCATTCGTGGTAAATGGACATCGTGAGATGGCCCTCTAGACTCAGTTCAGCCTGAGAACACTCTGAGATTGGATAAGAAACATTGCTGAACTTACTATAATCTTCTGAAATGCTTTCAATGTAGCTGTAGCCACGAGAAAATTATCTGTTGTGCTGAAAGTCGAAAGTTCAAGCTGGCACCAGATCATTTAAAAGATATGACATCAAAATGACAGCATGCTCATGAATATGCTAATTTTCCTCTTAAAGGTTTATTTCGCAGCATCAGTATATATTTCAAGAATAAATGTAGAATACTATTTTGAAAGAAAAAGGCTGTTTAATTGTAAAAAAACAGTAGATACTTTGAATAATGAAGCAATGTAATGTTCAGTGTCATTTTCTTGCAAATTATTGATCCTGTTTTGTTATTTTATAGTTAAAATTACAGTATGTTTGTCCTAGAAGAAACTGATTCCTGGGTGGTTCTTTGGTCACTGTATGATACTTTCATCTTATTTAGTCACATGCATATATTTCTTGTTTGTATAGACACCTAAAGTTACAATAAGATTTTTGATGTTTCATTTATCTTTACAAGTACTGTAAAAGAAATAATGGTACTTACGTATTATCACAACCACATTCCGAACAGGAGATGCGGCTCATTTCCAATCTATTCTCCTGCCGAGGTATGTTATATATAGCTCGCAAAGATTAGGAAAGCAAGTTGTACGTCTGTGTTTGTACTTCATTTGGTGTTACTGGTTTTTAAGTTTTGAATAAAAGGAAAGAAACGTAATTGATAACTATCATCATCTGGAATGGAGTGTGCACACGTTATAAATGCACAGCTGAGCAGCTTGTGTGATTTATGTTGGATTTCGAGTGACATACTTCCAAAAATTATTAATTAAACAAAGAAACAATATATTGGTTTTGCTGTTGGTGGTTTCTATTAATAGAAAAAAAACACCCTGCAGAACAGATATCATTAATATCTGGAATGGCATTTGAACGAACTAAAACTTCCCAACAGTCCACAGCAGTATGCAAGGTTCATAGGTTTTTAGTACAGCTGTTCTTCTTTCGGCTGTTCCCATTAGGATTCAGTAGAGGGATACGGTTAAAGTGCTACCTAATAAGCTAGAATATGTATTATCTGCCCCAGCCAGACACAGCTAAGCTAATATACCCCCCACAGTGCTGAATTTTTAATGGTGCATCCCGTCATCGTTTAAACGTGGTTGCTGCTCTACTGTTTTGCATATAAAAGGTGATGGTGAATGTCTAACTGAAATATACATTAAAAAAAATAAAGTGCAATAAACAACTATAGTATACCAATACCTTATTCTGTGGCAACATTTTCATATGGGGAACTCACTGAAATAAAATACCCCAACCACAAATTGCTACATAACTGCAGTCTAAATCATGTTTATATAATGTGGTTGCAATAATACGTAAGTACCGAAATAACATTTAAACCGAAATTGTGTTAGGGAAGTAGCTTATTCCTCTTTCCTTTGAACTCTTAGTGGAGAATCAGAATAACATGAAACTGTGCATTCTAATACCCATCTTGTCTTCTTCTTCTTTCGGCTTTTTCCCGGTTAGGGGTCGCCACAGTGGATCACTGTCCACTCATGATTGGCAATGGAGTTTTACGGTGTCGATTTGCCAGCCCGGCGCCCAACCTTCCACAGAAGACACACACATGCACACACTCACACCTAGGGCCAATTTAGAGTGTCCAGTCCACCTACGTCTTTGGGATGTGGGAGGAAACCGGAGCACCTGGAGGAAACCCACGCAATACCCATCTTGTCTAAAAACCTGAACTTAGTCAATTACAGCACTTTTCTGTGGTATTAAGGAAAAAACATTATCAGCAAAGCCATGCACATACTATTTAGAACAAGGCATGGAAGTGGAAGAACTGTGTCCCTACAGCACAATTCCTGACATTGATCTTAAGTTTTATATGTAAGCATTAAGCTAGCTGCCTTTTTAAACCTTGCCAATTTCCCTCAAAGGAGGGAATTAAACCTTGCACAAAAGTGATGAAATAATTTACCAAGAATGTAAAATGTGCTCCTTGCTCTGTTCAGCACCCTTCCTCATTCCAATTTCCAATGTTGCCACTAATTGTCCCTAGTTCAGTCTAGTTCTGCTGTAGTGCTTGTCTTTTTAATCCAATTAACCAGCACAACAAGACAAGTCTCAGAGAAGCAACTCTATTCCAGGCTCCCCAGTATCACCGCCCATCACTCTCAGAGTTAATCAAGTTACCCCATGCCCCCTCACGAGAACAGATGTTAGTAAGGGTAATATTCTCACAAGTTCCATGCTGTCAGCACTCTTCTTTGACCCTCCAAAGGCCAAAAATTTGCCCTCTGTGCAATAGCAGATATAAAGGATGACTACAGAAGGCCTTGAAATTATGTATGGCAGCAGTCATTATAAATCTTACTTCTGTAGTGTACAAAACTTCAGAAACTCTTCTATGTGTGATTCAGTGAAGTAGATAAATTAAAGAGCTGGTCACGCATAGACGACACTACAAGACTGTATCTGAAATGAAGAGTTTTAATAGACATATAACTTTTCTATTCATATTGCAAATTAGAGAGGAGAATGAGACAGAACTAATTGCACCTGCAGGCTTACATTATGGACCTCAGGTCACATGTTTGAATGACTTATTTTAGAGGATTCATTTAACCATGCCATATCCTTTCTTTATCTTCTTGTGTATCAACTTGCTTACATATAGTTGTGGTGTGCACACACACACACACACACACACACACACACACACACACACACACACACACACACACACACACACACACATACACATACACACACACTGTAGTTGCTTTCATCTAGATACATTCCGTTTTTTGTTCTTTTTTTGGCCAGCTCTGGACAGTTTTATACAGTGTATTACTATATGACCCACTTGAAGGCTATCTAATTTGTTCACTAGCATTACATGCAGTGCTCAGTCAAATATCTTGCTGAAACCTAAGAAGAAGTAAATAAAAAGACCTGCACAATATGGATAAAAATAAGTAAACACATTTTTACAAATTTTTTCAAGACTACAAATTTTCCTATAAAAGTCTTCATGTCCAATATCATATAAAATTACAAGGCTTAAATATTATTATAATACTCTACCATGTACTCTCTCATTCACTAAGTTGGTAAACAGACTCACCAAGGGGTCATACAACAATCTTGGTGAGAAGAAGATGTTGGGAGGGCTGTATGAAACTGCTGTGGAGTCATGTAGCAGTGTAAAAGCACCTTCTGAGTGGTACTTGATTGATTGCAGCAGGACCTGGATTCATGCTGTTCTGACTACTGTGAAATTAGAACCCCTTCATATCTAATTAGGCAACCTAAAGAACACAGGATTTAACACTTGTGCCACCATAGAAGCCTGAGTTTAACAGTGTCAGAGTGCACTTTATAGAGGATGACATCATCACTATTTGGTGAGAAGAAGATGTTGGGGGGTTGTAGGAAACCGCTGTGGAATCATTTAGCAGTACTGCATGCTTCTGAGCCCACCCCAAGCTTTCTGTGTTGGAGGGAAGCCTTCTAGCTTATCAGTGGGAGTGGTAAGCACTAGGTAACCTATCTACCACATAAGGAGTGGTTCTGGCCCAGAAATTGTTGTTATTGGCCGTTTGGGTAGTTTTTCCATCTCTCTCAACTTTCTGATTAAAAAGCCCGCATTTGCACTTGTTTCCCCCTTTTCCTGTAACTAGTTTAGTCCAGATACAGATTCTTAGTTTTAGCACTTGAATTTGCTTATTTGTGATCAGAACTTGCAAGCACTAAATAATCTACTAATTACTACAACACTCAACCTTCCTCATTACCTAGAGGAAAACAGTTTTGGTACTTACTTTCCTCACTTGCTTAGAGAAAAACAGCTTTTGTACTCACTTTCCTCACTTATCTAGAGGAAAATAGTTTTTTATTCAGGCATGTCCAAGGGTCAGCTCCCAGTGTTCTCTCCTGTCTATCTGATGAGTCTGGGCATCTTGGGGCAATGTAGAAATTGCCTCATGTACACAGACAACCCTCTCCTTCTACAACCCAACACTACAACCTGTGAGAGATGCACTTATCTAGCCAAACTGGAGGTAAAGCTCTCTCCAATCAAGACTGAACTTGACAGTCAAGAGGAGAAGGTAAACACTTGCACCACACCACACTCATCACATAGTCTCACTAAATCTACACCACCAAAATCCACACATAGAAACACAAAAACATTTGTGGAGGCTCTCAATAATAATCTGCTCAAGCAACAGAGATCTCCAAAGCAGAAGTGCAAGCAACCTCCACCCCCAACACAACCCAAATGACACATAGCCCGCAGACTCAGTGTGCCACTCAACCACAGCCAATAAGGCAAAACAACGTACCCAACACACTAGTCATAGGTGACTCTATAGTCAGGCGCTCTGATGTCCCACTCACCAGGCTAAACAAGGAGAAGGTTACTGTCAGATGCCTGTCGGGTGCTGGGATCCGCCACATAACCCACGCACTCAGATCATGCCACAACAAGTACAAATATGACTCTGTCATTGTCCATGTTGGTGTGAACGACCTGAGACATACCTCCCTGGACTACATGAAAAGAAACATGGAAGAGCTCTCCGATCATGTATCCCAGGCAGGTATGACCCTAGCCCTGAGTAGCATTCTGCCATCACCCAGAATGATGCCGCAGTACAAGGACAAAATGATTGACTTCAACAATTGGCTAAGCTTCTGGTGCCATTCTAAAGGGATCCAGTATCTGTCTGCCTGGGATAACATGGTAGACAGACCACGATGCTTTGCCAGAGATGGCCTGCACCTGTCACCCCTGGGATTCCAGATACTGGCTAAGGTTCTTGCCGTCCCCATAGTGCCCTTTTTAGGCAAGGTTCAAATGACAAATTCACCACCATAACAGAAACAGGCAAGCAAAATCTGAGGGTGATGCTACTCAATGCTAGAAGTCTAAATCTCAAAATGCACTCACTTGAGGCACTCCTTAAATAGGAGAACATCAATATCTGTGCAGTGACTGAGACCTGGTTCAAGGCTCCAGAGAGCACCCCTGCACTACCAGGTTATAACTCATACCACACTTTTCGGCCATGTAACCTGGACCGGAACACCAAAGGCGGATGTGTGTCCATATTTATTAAGGATATCCACACCTCCAGGCTAGTTGCTCAGCATAATGTAGACAAGGTTATCCAAGTGCAACTAACTCTGGGCAAAATCCAAATTGTAGCTTGCTACAGATCACCCACCATGCCCCAGGATTCCCACTCCTCTTTTCTTGATGTACTGGAAAATATTAGGGTTCAACCAAACATCCTAATAATGGGTGATTTCAACTACCCCACCATTAACTGGGAAAACTACTCATGTACCAACACCTTTGCTCAACGCTTTCTGGAATTCATAAACTCCAGTGCCCTGGATCAACTTATCCACACTCCCACCAGGGGCAACAATATCCTAAATCTAGTCATTACCAACATGAGTGACCGGTGTTTCACACCTGAAATCAACGCCTCATTGGTCCAATCCGACCATAAGCTAATTACCCTAGATATCCAAATCCTGCCACCACCCCCCATTATGGAAACCATGGTAAAATGTTTCTCCAACGCCAACTTCATGCTTCTTAAGACAGATGTGGTGAACCTCATGACACCCATGCAGATGGACAATACAGTTATGACTACTAAATCCTACACAATTGCACTTTATAAGCACTTACATGAGTGCATGGATCGTGCTATCCCAAACAGAACCAAGACGTTATCCTTCAAAAAAAGGAAGCCAATCTGGTGGTCCCCTGCCATAAACAAACTGTACAACAGAAGGAAGGAACTGTTGCAAAAGAGAGTAAAATTCCATGAGTGGAGGAGCTCCCTGGTCAGCCTCAGTAAGAAGCTGCGATCCCTGATAAAATCCTCCAAAGCTAGTTATGAAAACAAAATCGCCACTGTTTCTAGACAACCACAAAGCATTCTATAGCTATGTCAAGAATCTCAATGGCAACACTCAGATCTGCTCTGAGTTACAGCACAATGGCACTAAATATACAGGCTCAACTGATATTGCCAACATCCTGGCAGATAGGTTAAGTGCTAACTTTACCCCCCCTCTCACCCACTAAAGAGCCCATCTCTATACCGGAAGAATGCAAAGTTCCTGTAATCACAGCTGCACAGGTAAAAACCACACTCTCCAAAGCCAAGAACACAGCATCCATGGGACCAGACAACATCCCAGGCTGTGTTCTACATGAACTACAGAACGAACTGGCACCCCACCTAAGTATCATGTTCAATCATAGCATCACCTCAGGCTTTGTGCCTGCTGAATGGTGCACGATGACGGTTATCCCACTCCACAAGGTGGGAGCCACCACGGACCCCGGGAACTACCGCCCCATTAGCCTGACTAGCCTGGTCTGTGAGGCCATGGAACATATCATTATGGAACTTAAACAAAGACATTGGTAATCTCCAAACTCTGGATCCCACCCAGTTCGGGTTTGTAAAAGGCAGATCATGTCTCCTAAACCTGATAGACTTCTTTGAAGCAGTCACCAAAGCCGTAGACAAGGGTAAGGTGGTTCACTCAGCCTATCTAGATCTTGCCAAGGCTTTTGACACCATCCCCCACTCTGGAATTATAGATAAACTCACTAAACTAGGTATAAATCCCTATGTCACAAGATGGGTTGCCAACTGGCTTACTGACAGAACCCACACTGTGAAAGTAGCAGACTCCAAATCCGACTTCAGACCAGTGACAAGTGGAGTACCACAGGGTTCAGTCCTGGGTCCTCTCCTGTTTGGTATCTACTTCTCTGAAGTACAGGCTAACACAGAAGGTCTTTGGCTAATGAAGTTCGCAGATGACTGCAAACTAGGAGCCATAATCGAAACTCCTAATGATGTAGACATCCTACAAAAGGGCCTCACTGAGACAGATGCCTGGTGTCAAAGCCATGGCCTCAAGTTCAATGCCAAAAAGTGCATTGTCATCCCCTTTAGTAAAAACTCTGTACCCATGAACTACAACATAGGCGGTAGTATACTTAACAACGAAAGTGCGATAAGAGACCTTGGGGCACAGGTGGACAGTAGTCTCCCCTTTGATAATCACATCGCCACAGTAGTCAGGAAATCCTTCTACATGGCACACCTCATCACAAAAGGTTTCTCATACAGAAAAAAAGAGGTCATTGTTCCCCTCTACTCATCACCCATTAGACCCATTATAGAGTACAACACCCCTTTTGGTATGTACCTCACAAGACATCTACAACAACTGGAAAGGCCGCAGACGTACCTCACAAAGAAGATTACTGGCCTCAAACAGATGCCCTACGCAGACCGTCTCAAAAAACTTCAGCTTTACTCCATCGCATATCGCCTACTCACAGGTGATCTCTACCTAACATACAAAGCTATGTCAAGCCCAGAGCTGTTGCACATGCTCCACTTAAAGAAATCCCAATCCCTCTGAGCTACACGCTCCAGGGACCTAAACCTTGTCACCACAATAAACAGAGCATGCTGGAGGAATAGATTCCTGTCCCAGAGACTTCCCATACTCTGGAATAAACTACCTATCTATATCAAACAAAGCTCCTCATTAGCACTCTTCAAGACTCTTGATGATTGGATGGGAAATAGGAAATTCACCTCGGGGATCACCTCTGTGGCTCTGCTCGACAGTGGCACAGGAACATAATTTTCTTGGGTGGCAAAAGCTAGGGTACCTTTTTGGCTGGGCTTGTATAGGCCCCAGGACCGATAGCCTAGTACCTACCTATGAAACTATGAACCTATAAAAGCATATTCTGAATGCTAATCAAGTGAGGGCAGCAAGACCTGGACTCATGCCCTTCTGACTAGACACACACACACACACACACACACACACACACACACACACACACACACACACACACGCACACACAAAAGTTGACTGCTGTGAGGTTAAAGCTCCTACCTATCTATTACACAAGGCAGAAACATATTACTTAACACACACACCACTACACTTGCATGATTGTAATAATGCCAGAGTGTACTTTTTAGAGGATGACATCATCATCATAGTGTTATGGGTAACCTATACTGTTATGAGACTTGTTTGCAAAGCAAGGACTTGTGATATGATTGTGTGAGAGCAATTTGCAAATGTACAGATAAATATATCCTGGCAAACTAGGTGAAAGAAGCTATCATGAATGCATATTGCAGAAGTGAAACAGACATGTATCTATTTCTAAGGATGTTGTCTAGATGACACAGATGCACACACACACACACACACACACACACACACACACACACACACACACACACACACACACACACACACGCACACACACACACACACACACACACACACACACACACACACACACACACACACACACACACACACACACACACACACACACAAACACACTTTAGTAACAGCAGTAGTGCAAAGATGGAGTCATGTACCTTCATATCGAGATGAAGGTATGACCACATTAATACAGGTTACTGATAATATCAATGGGATATGATCATGGATGTCCAATGTCCTGTGTCACTATAAACCCATAACAAATGAAACAATGCAGTTACCCACTGCAATGCTGGAGTCTGTCTGACAATGGCCCAAGTCCTGATATATAATTTGGAAGTACATTGCTGCAGGGCACACATGGATATCAGAAAGTATGTTTTCAGTCAAGCACACATTTCACTGCCCTTCTCTTGTGTTTATGAATGCATTTCCATGCATTGGAGGATTACAGCCCATTAACCAGAGTTAAACATGCTATACATCTCTTCACAAAGTGGATGGCAGAGAAGATAATTTGTGCAGACGATGCCAGGTTTTGCCATTGGACATTAAAAGACATTCACTGCTGCTCAACACTGGTGCATGGTGCCAAACGCCTCACAGACACAGAGGACAAAAATTCAAGGCATTTTATGGGCCATTTCTGGCCATGTGTGTAGTGTGTGATTCTATTTTTTCTCCAGACTAAAGGTGTGAAAATGGGGTATATAGGAAAGTGATGAAATGGGGGGCAGGGGGAAAATAAAGGAATTTTCAGGGGGGAATTTTGGAAGAACTATAGATCTCCACTTCTTCAAAAATAGTAATGTGCACATGTAGAGAAAATTTGATGAATTTGGGCTGTCACCACCACAAAGATGGGTGACAACAATGCAATGATGTTGTATTGCCAATTGGATCAAATCAAATTTGTTGAGAAGACACATATGTGAAATGGAAAGATATGTATGAGATATTTTTTTTTTTGTAGGGCAAGTGTACTTTTCTTTCTTTTGGATTTCAAAAAGAACAGAACATTGAGGAAGGGACATAGGAATATGAGGGTTAGGCAGGTAGTCTAGGTGAGGAAGCAGGTGCAGACAAACAGGACAAGCAAGACAGACACAGGGATGGTGATGGACACAAAAGGTTGGGGGACACCATGATTGGGGGTAGGTAGGGGACATAGGAGACACATGCCCATCAAGCATGGGAGCAGTGAGAATCTAGTCTTCACCCTCAGAACTGTCATCTCTGTCCCCTTCCTCAGTTCCCTGTGTGAATGCTTGATGTGGGAGTCTCATTTCTGTTTTAATGAACAACCATTCCAGGTGGCTGATGCAGGCGCCAAGGCCAGTCTTTATTACATCATGCACCATTACTGGCCGCCCCTGATGGGTAACATAATCACATCCTCCAGCAACAGTCCCAGAGGGTACCTATGCATGCAGTTGGGACAATGCTACCTGATGTGTATGGGCCAGGTGGTGCAGGGGCTGTGGAGGCAGTACTGCCAGGTTGCACCCCAGAGGTGTTGGATGTTGGTGCAGCAGTCATTGGAGGGCTGGAAGGATGAGCCAAGCTGGCATACTTTTTGTGCCAAAAGGTGTTTGTTTTGTATCAAAAAGGTATGACATCAGAAAGTTATGATTCCAGGTAAGCCACAAGAAAGAAAAAAGAGAGAGATAGAAATAGATAAGTGGTAGGGTAAGACAAAAAAGAAAAGAGATGATTAGAACCATAGTATGCCATATTCATGCTTCATTATAATAAATATCATTTTATTATTATACTAGGTATAGAGCTTTCACAATCCAAAAATGACTGTGAATTGTTACAAGTAATCCTTGGAATATGTACCTATTCCATAGATGCTTTAAAGGATACTGCAAATTAATTTATCAACATGGCATTAAAGCCAATATTGTTGCCTTTCAAATGTAGAAATGATACTTGTTGAATGTGTATTTATATGTTACTTGTAGGAATTAAGCTCATATAATCTGAATGCACTACTACACTTGTCTAATACAATTGCCATGAACTACAGAAGAAAGCATGCATGCTTGCTGTTACAGTTAAAATATGTATGCTGAATTTGAAACTGATCTATGGAATTACAATATATTTATTACAGTCAGGGTCACTTGTGCTGCATACATGCCCTTGCCTTCCTGAGTTGTTTCAGCCTCTCAGCATGTGCCTCCCTGTTCATCAAGATTTCCTCTGCAGCTATAAAATAAAAAATGAAAGATGAAAACATTATGCATACCAGTCTTGGCTAGCTACAGCATTCCTTAACATTTAAAGTTGCTTGATCTGTATATACAACTAGGGGTGTCAACAGTTCTAAATTTATCCAGCCTTTGGTCGAGTTCTACCTGCTTGTGCCTCTTTAGTTCACTGTAGTGGTGTTTACACTTCTCCCCAGAATGTGGTATTTCCGTCGCACTAGAGACAATCTTGGCTAGGCTGTTCCAAGTCTCAGCCTTGTAGAGAGACCCAGGATAGCCTTCCTGCAGCAGACTATGGCTGTAGCACTTGACAAGGAATGGAACAAATTGTTTTGACACTTTCACACCCCATCTCTGTGCCCTGAATTTGGCACCATCCTTCCCATCTCCTGCCATGTCTGCAAAGGTTCTCCAGCAACACTTGTAATGTGTTCTCACCAGTTTGTAATATTCTGTTTTACGACCTATGCACAAACATGCCAACCATGTTTGCGTGATGGTAAGTAAAAAGAAACTGCCAAACAAAGAAGAAGAGAGTTTATGAAACAGTGATGTTGATTTTAAACTTGACATTCATATATGGCATGTGTGCTGCTATACATGGTCACAATTTGCTCAATGGTCAACACTGAAATGCTAGATGAATTAGCTTTAAGCCATGACTTAGAAGGAATCAATGGAATGATCTGGCACATGTTTTGTGGGAACTTGCACACAGTTAATAGTAATTTGTACAATGTGGGCTTCAAAGCTATGTAAACGAGAATGCATACATTTCCACATATTTAATTATTCCTCATTGCCACAGGAGAAGCATTTGCCAATAATGGTCATTACAGATATACAGTTTAAAGAGTGACTGGTGCTATACTTCAGTTAAGTTTGCATGTGTGTCACATTAAAAGGTCCTGGCTTATGCATTCTCAGCTAAGATGCAGGATTAATGTCTGACAGTATATTGGAAAGGGATAGACTTGCATGATACATTTCTCACAATAAATTCTATATTACAATTATACTTGGGTTATGGGCAGAGTGCAGATGATTGTCAGTAAACTATTGTTTCTAACAAAGATATGCAACTGCATTTTTTATTGCATAATCATCACTGTCATGCTAAACCAGTTACACACATAATATATATGGTAACTACAAAAGTATGTGTACGCATGCAGTAATGGTACCTTCCTGTCGACCAACTTGCTATACATAGCTATTCATATGTAGTATTACCTTTATAATCAAAGTTTTGTGAAAAATTACAATGGGACATCCTTATTGTGGAGTAGAGTGTGCTTGATTTGAACTCTGGCTCACTTCTATTATGACCATGAACACACTGTACTTATATCTGTTACCACAGGGAAAGCTAGACAGCAGGTGTATCACTTGTATCGAGGTTAAATTACCCCAGATGGGACTCGAACCCACAATCCCTGGCTTAGGGGTCCAATGCCTTATCCATTAGGCTACTGGGGCCTGACTGTTCAAAGTGCTGTCGGCCATGTCCCACCACTGAACCTGTTTGCACAAAGGAAGGTGAACCAAGTTCAATTTTTCACTTCCTTCCTTAAGTTTACACATAGGTAGGCAAAATGCAAATGTAAAAGGCAATAGCGAACATGTATTACTTGTATAAATAATTATCCCCAGTAAACACTCCCCAATAATCTTCTAGTACTCTTCTCTCTTCCTTCCCTTCAATAAACAAACTTACTACTTTATCTTCTCCTCTTAGTACATAACTGTACAAACATAACTAGTAAAATATTTCAGCTATGTAACTATTGCACTATTATGTATATAATATGTAATTATGAAGGTATCCCTCTGAATGTATTTCTGTGTGTTTCACTTGCCACAGTTTAATGTATGACACTGTAATGCAATAATGTGTGGTACTGATGAATGTAATGTGTGGCACTGTAATGGAGTAATCTGTGGTACTATTCATTTCTATATTTATTTAATATGTAAATTTCTATTTTCTGTTAGAGCTTTTCTCCTCGGGCCTCCGCTGAAAATGGGCATTTGTAGCCCAGTCGGACAAACCCGGTCAACAAATATAAAATAAAATAAATAAAATAAATTATGACCCTTCCTCAGTAAAAAATATTTATTGGGGGACCCCAACCCTGCTTTACTTCTCTCTTTTTTAGCTCAATGTGTTTATACCTTGTGGTACAGAGATAGTCGGGTAACAAGCGTAATTTCTACAGTCATTATCCTCCAGGGTGTTGACCACTGCTCAATACTGCTATGGATGTTTGCACTCTAGAAGGTGACTGAAATTAAATTTTCAGTTTTAAGTAGGTGAAAAGGATAAAAAAGGGAAACAATTATTAAACAATTAAACAGCTCTGGATTTGAACCATCAGAGTACTGTACTTATGCAACACATTTGTGGTGGGTTATTCCTCTTTGCCACAGACACAGCTTTGACGTACCAATCAAATAATGTGTATTCAACAAATTAATGTTTCTTACCTAGTAATAAATAACCAGTTCATGCAAATGGACATTCTCAGTTGATTGTCACTATGTACATAACATATTTAGTGGAATGAATGATCACACACTATTTCTGAATATGTTTGCAAAATTACAGCTCTGTCTTCCTTTTGAATTCTGAAAATCTTTCCCTTTTCTCTGCTTTACTATTAGGCATGCGATCTGTAGCACATACTCTCTCATTTTTCTTTCAAGGTGTGATATAAATACATGGCAGTTGACAATACTTTTCAGCAAGAGCAGGAAACTGCTATTATGGCAAGGAAATATTTATGTGGGTTATTTGGTTTTGTTTAAAAGCTCACTGCAGTTAGTTCTTTGTAAGTGTATCCTCACTGACACACCTACTTCAGTGAAGGGCATCTGTGTTTTACGTCAGTCAGAGTAAATGTTCACAGTTGCATGCCATTAGCACCTAACAATGGTGTAGAGGCTGCATGAAAGTCAAAAGTTTGGTATTCAGCAATTCTAATGAGTTCATACCTCATTTGCATTTTCAGAGTGCTAAGAGGGCTTAATCTACACTGAAAGGTAACAGTGTATCTAGGGAACTGGAAGGGGAGGAGACTGTTGTCAACCATGCTTATTGCTCCACTTGTGGGAGTGCTGGGATAAGTACATTTTTTGAAATGCTTTCTCTATAGTGGGTATTTCATTTGCATGGGCCAGTTTATTTGGTAAATTGCATAAGTATATATTACAGATGTCAGTCATATCAGATACTGATGGCATTCCTGGACAAGATACACACATTCTACTTAGTTACATTTACAAGTACCAGTTAGGCAGGTATCTGCAATTTATTCATGTTCTTTCACATTTATTTTTCTATTACCGTTTCAACACTTACCTTGATAGTCCTTCAGTTACAACTGTAATGCTAATGTAGTCTGTCACCAGAATGAGCAAGTGTAGGCTCCGAACTGAACCCTAATGTATACCCACTCCCACTAGAAACCTTACTGTAAGTCTGAACACTGGTTTTATTTATGTCATTGGGTCCTTATGCACAGCATTCACTAATTCTATAAATGATTTGGGACTTTGAACCATCACAAGACAGCCAAAATCTGCCATCTTGGTGCTTTGCCATATACTTTCTCAAAGTCTAGGAAAAACTAGTTGGGATATTTTCTCATCTTCATCTTCTCTTCCACCCCCCTGACTCACTGCAAACATTGAATCAGTTGTACTGCATCCTGATCTGAATCCACACATATCCTCTCAACTTCTTAGCACAAAAAATCTGGACAAAGCCAAAAATAATGGGGGACAAACCACCAAAAATACAGACAATTTTTAAATATTGCTCTTATAAACTTAGAAAGTTGCTAGTTTCTGAAGGATGTGAAGTCTGAAACTCAAGTGCTTGGCATTACTTAGTGAATCCAACCCTCACTGATTTGCCACAAAAAACAGAAAAACACAAATTTTATGTGGAACAGACCAAAGTTATGAGGGAAACATCTGGACATTTTGTGAAAATCTGGGTAACTGAGAGGTATGCCTATCTTACTTTCTATTATTCTGTTAATTACTTTATCAGTCATTCTGTCCAGCACTTTCATGCAGTGTGAATGGAGCTTGATGCCTTTGTACTGCCTACAGCTGTGAACATCTCCCTTGTTCTTGTTCACTGGGATTAGATTGCTTGGTCTTTAGTCATCTATGGTATATCTCTTTCTTTCTTTCTTTCTTTCTTTCTTTCTTTCTTTCTTTCTTTCTTTCTTTCTTTCTTTCTTTCTTTCTTTCTTTCTCCATACTAACATGCAAGCCATCAGGAGTCATTTAGCCCCTAATGCACTAAGCATCTTGACAGTATCTGCTGTGACTTATCTCCACCTACTGTTTTCTCTGACTTCATTTTCCTTAGTGTACTCCATACTTTTTCTAGGGTGGGTTCTTCTTCCCCTTTCATTGTAGGCTGTTCATGTAGTAGTTTTGATTTTTTGCAGTTTCCTTCATTCAGAAACATATTGAAGTACTCCATCCATCTTCCCTTGATGTCATCTGAACTTATAAGTAGATTGTTGCAGGTGTCCCTTATAAATGATGTCTGCACGTATATTTCATATCTTTCTCTCATTGGCTTATAACATGGCAGAGCTTTATTATCTCATCTGCTGAGGCACTTTCCAGAAAGAGGTAGAGTTTCTCTGTTGTCTTGTTCTTTGCCAATATGACTGCTGTCTAAGCCTCTTTGTTTTCCAAGCAATATTCCTTCTTATCCTGTGCTCATACCTCTCAACCTCTTGGTACAATAAATCTAGACAAAGACAAAATAATGGGAGGACAAAGGCCAAAAAATAGTGACAAATTAAAAATAAATTGCTTTTATAAACTTATAAGTTGCTAGTATAAAATGTTTTGTGATACCATGCATTTTCTGAAGGTTAAGAAATCTGAAACTCAAATGTCTGTCATTATTTAGTCAATTCAGTTCTCACTGATTTGCCAGAAAACCACTAATTTTATGAGGAACAGACCAGAATATGAGGCAAAAATCTGGACATTCCATGAAAATCTGAAATGTTGAGAGGTATGTCTGTGCTGTATTTCAGTCTCCCACTTCTTCCTGTACTATTTCATTCTTTTGATAGCTTTCTGGAGTTCTCCATTCTGCACCAGCATTTTATGTACCTTATTTCCATACCTGCTTAAAAAAAACACATATCAATTCTATCGCCATATACATGCCTTTTGAGAGGCTGTCAATCTTCTTCAGCTCTCCTTATTTCCTCTTCTTCTTTTTTTTTCTGAGGTGCTAGAGCCATATGTGTTTCCATGAACTCCTGAGACTTCACTCCAGTCAACCTCCAAATCTCCAGCCTAGATGCTATTAAACGTAGAGCCTCTCTGATCACTGCTTGCAGTTGGTTGTCACCACCAGTAGTTTCTGCATGAGGCTGAAAACTCTAGCATAGCCCACAGTCAGTAATGTAACAGAGCGCCAGGCAATGGGAATTACAGCTGCATTAGATTGTGAGATTTGCATACTCTGCAAATGAACCCTGCTTTACAGGCAGGGGATAAGAAGCTTAAGAAGCTGGATTATTTTATAAATTCCTTCTGGCCCTGCCTGCAGAGCAGAGGATAGCAAACCTGCACCACCATCACCACCCCTGTGACATACCACTTCTGTGTAGTAGTCATAGTGCTATGAAGATAGCAGTATGTAGACTACAGATAACTAATATGGACACAGGTTAGGGATGACCTTATTAACTATTTTGTATACACTGTTACATCACCGAGGGAATGTATGTAACATTAGATTAGCACTACATGCTGCCCTTAAATAAGTCCTAGGTGAACAAGCACCAGGTGTGTCAATGCACAGGTATAGCTGCATGACATTTTGTAGTATTTTTGCTAATATTGTGGGGTGGGGGCTTCTCCTGTAATCACATAAATGTAACCAAGACTGGAGGACTACACTACGCAGCCCATAATCCTGACATAGTCCACAGCCTTTGTCCATAGCACTTTTCACATGTTCACCTTTGTGTATATTCCTTCACCAACAGGTGTACTATTTGAAAATTGTATTTCTTATGGACTGTGTATCTGCAGAGCAGTGAATATTAAATTTAAGAGCTTGAATGCTCTGCTTATAAATATAGTAGAATAGCTAATATTATTCCCTGAAAAAAATGTAATATAATATATGATGATATTTCTTTAAATAATTACCATATTTTCTTTATAAAATAGCAGGATATGAATTGAAAAAGTGTTGTATTATTTTTTAGCTTAATAAATACTGCTTTTGTGGATCTAGTTGGACTCAACTGGTGTGTGATACATGTCTACTCAGGATTCTTTGGTGTGGATTAGCAGTTTTTCATTTTCAGCAGTTTGTTGTTTAGGATATGAATTGATGCTGTAGTATTATTATGTGCACTATGTTGCAGCTATATTAATACTGATTGCAAGCTAACTGCACATCATGCTGTGTCTTGTTTCTTTATTATTTGGTGTACATATTGAAATGCAACTGCTACAATGTTTGCAGTATAGGAGTGTTTTTTTTTTATGCACAACATCATGCTTTAGGAGACACATACTGATGTTGCCTCACAGAATTTAGATCCCTGCATTGATTTTCAGCCTTATTGTCTTCTCTATGTAGCTGACATGCTCTTCCCACATTCCTGTAAGATTTTCCCCATGTGTCTCTTTTCTGCACATATTCTAAAGACATTCAAGTAAGTATATTGGTTGTGTTAGATTCAACACAGGCATGCAGCTGTGGTATGAACTGACACCCCTTATGGGGCTGATCCCTGCCTTGTATGTTTTGCTTGCCAGGATAGGCTTTGGCCCTTAATAATTCTGAAGTGGATAAATCAAGTTCTAAATAAATAAATATATGTATATAACTAAATTATGTGCGCATGAATAATATGATTGTGATTACTATGACTATGATAATGTAAGATACTAATAAATTTTACTTATTGCCATTCCTGTCTGTAACAAAAATTTATCATCACTGCAAGTCCAATACTGAGCGAGGGACAACATTTCAAGGTATTCTTCAAATATCTACTTAGACTGGTGTGTGAGTTATTCTAATTTTCCCAATTTACCCAGCTTTCTTTCTTTTCTATTCTTAAACCAGCTGTCTCAGTGTCCATCCCTTATGCTAGTCTGCCTTCATCTAACCTCCCACTACTGTTTCATCTACTCTTACTGTTACTAATTGCAAGATTTTCTTGTAAATATCTTTGTACTGAACTCTTATCCATGTTAATAAAACAGCAATTTCTATTTGTTTCTTATTTATGGTGGTGTTTCTCTTCCCTACAGCGGTTTTGCAGATTATGTAAATATCTAGAGTTACTCACTACACAATGGCATATTAAATATCCTTTCATGTATTAATATGTCTTTAAATTTAAATAAAGGTATCCTCTTTCCAATGTTTGATGTCTAATCTTACATTAATCCCCTGGATATGTTTGGAATTTATATCTTTAGGAAGCTAGAATATGTAGGAATCTTTTTAATAGAATATCCTAAATTATAATATCAATATTAATAAATGCTGACCTGCAGTACAGTACAGTACAACAGGATTTACTAAGACTGGAGTCACTAATATTTTCTCTACTTTATAAAATACCACTCATTAAAATGAATGCTTTTCATAGGATCTTTTCTTTCATATAAATACATCCTGCCAAGTTCTCCCAAAAATTCTTTAAAGATATAAAAAAATGTTATTGGGCCTCATTCATAATGGTTACCATGAGGTAAGCAATGATGAAACAGAATCAGCAAAATAGTTATTCTCCCCCAGTGATAACGTGAATCACTTACTTTGTACAGAAGCTGTAAATCTCGACAGAAGGCTTCCTACAAATTAAAGAAACAATGGCATTACCAAGGTACAAAAGTGAGCCAAGCATACAATCTTAAGGGCAAGCAAATAGTTCTAACAGAAAATTTTGGAATAAAAGTTTAGGTGACTCAGTATGTTTATGTTCATAACACCATTCTGCTACATTCTAAGACTCAGTTTATAATGTCTTCTGTTGCCTTCTAGGATTATAGCTACACAGTGTAACTGTATACTTGTTTTTGCTTATCCTAAGGAATATTGTTATATATATCCTGAGTCCCAGGCTCAGAAATCATATATATACACTTTTGATAGTAACTAACAATTTTTGTTTTGCTAAACAATTGTAAATGCTTAGTTGTAATCAACAAAATACATTTTGGTATATTTTCTACCCAGAATCTAAAAATTGTCCAACGGTACCAATGCTGTACCCTGACTAACAAATTCTAAGTAAAACAAAAACTAATCATATAATAAAATATACTAATCAAGCAACACATAATTGAATCAAATCCAGAGGAAAATATATGTATAAATTCAGAACAGAAATAAAAACAGACCAACAACATTAAACAATGTCAACTTCCACATTTCTCTTCAATGCTTCATTAACATTTCATATTCCTGTACTATCCATAGCAGAATACAAGACAGCTAAGAGTAATATTCAAAGAAAACTAGCTGTAAAAGGTCAATGAATGACAGTTAGTAAGTACCAAAGCTGTGTAATGCAAAAAAATGAAAAAAATGTGTTCATTTTCCTGTTTTAGCTTTCAGTGTTTTCATGTCAACATAAAAACTTAATGTACCTCAGAATATTAGTGTAAAAGTATCATCAATACATATTACTGATGTCAGCATTATATACTAAAACTGCCAAAAAGTCACTGTGTAACATACTTGAAAAATGGATGCTCTTCATATTGTATAATGCTGTGGTAGCCTTAGCTATATGGGTTATATCCTGCCAAGGATACAACAGCTGGCCAGCTTTCAAAGCTTCAGGGTGCCTTCCACATACCCAAACTGTCAAGCAGCTGGGGCTGAGGTGACTAAAAGACAAGTATGGGTGTGAAGCCCTTCAGGGCTTTACTGCCTCCAAAGATTATGCTCCTGTGAGGCATTTGAGGATTGACATTTAGCTTCTGCTTTTTATTTTGCTGGGCAGATGAGTTCCCTTTCTGGAAACATTTCCATTTCTTTAAATTTATTGTAGTTTTATTACTTTTCTCTTCAGGAAATTTATTTTAAAGCTAGGAGTGTTGTGTTTTAATGGACTGTCTTGAGACTGTAATGTTCTTTCAAATGGAGCACTCATTTTTTCTGTCATTTTAGAAGTAGTGTTAACTAACTGAAAGCATATTTTCTGTGGAGAAATTGTATAAATTTTTCAATTGTGGGGTTGCCATAGTATTTTAAAGTGATTTTTACTGTGTTTTTTTTGTCAAAAGTAACTTTTGTGGACTGGCAGTTTTACTGGCATTTGCTGCTTGTCTTCCCCTGGAAAGAATCACCATTTTCTGCTTGACCATGGAACAGACTTCCAGTCCACAGTCGGTCCTTCTTCCAGCCAAGAAAAGAAAAAGTTAAGCAAACAGCCTTTGCCATCACAGCAGGCTAGCAATTTGCCTCAGCCACAGGTGGGTGACTCTACTTTGGCTATTTGTTGCATTTCAAACCATTCATTTTTTACCCTGGAACCCTCTGATGTACCTCCTGCAGCCACTACGGACCTTGGGTTAGCAACATCCTCTGCAGCTGTTAGACTCCCGTCAATGGGTAAGGGAAAGCCATTCTTGTTGGTCCTGGGAGAAAGAACAGGGAAGGTTTCCTGTTGTGTCAGAAAGCTGTGCCCATCCCTGGGGAAATAGTGTTTGCTATGAGCAACACAGTTGGCCCCATTTTTTCTGTCCCAGATAAAAAAAAAAAAAAAAAAAAAAAAAACTAAGCATGCATCTACTTCTCCTCAAATTTCTTTGGATAGGAATAGTTTACTGAGACTGGCTCAGTATTTAATTTAGGCTATTGATCCTTCTTGTGAAGTAGTTTCTGGTAAAAGAAAGAGGGATTCCTCTTTTTCCTGAACAGATTCAGGATTCTGAATCTGAAGAGGAAGATGCAGAGATGGATTTATGGTTTTGTCCTCAGATTTCTGACTCAGATTCAGTTTCTGAGTCTCTCTGTGGGTTTCTCCTTCTCTCAGACTATTGCAAGAAAGTCCAGATGTTTTCTATGGGAGAACAGGGAGGTTTCCAAGCTTCTCAGAAAATACTGTGAGTTGTTACAGAAGGATTTTACAGAACCTACACCCATTTCTCTTGTCCTGTCTACTTTACAGGATGTGTGTCTTACTGTCTGCAGTTTTCCCTGATAGTCAGCCAGCTACCACTAAAAAGGCATATTGGATTTATAAAGCTCCATCATCTTTTGAAATGTTATACTTTATTCCGAAACCTGACCCAGCAGCTATAGCCTTAGCTGCAACTAAGCCTCCACTGCTGCTAAGCACTTAATTAATTCCAATCCTACTCATTCTAATAAGTATGATAAATTATTGATAGGTATGGAGAAAACTGTTTCTGCAACTTTTACTTTCAGAATTTTAAATTGTGAGACACATGAGTTAAAGTATGTTCTGACAAATTATGAAAATATGATGAAAGTTTTATCTACAGTTTCTTCTTGTGAAAAAAAAACTGTTTCAAATAAGTCAGTTGTTTCTATTGCATAGTTCATTACTCATTGTTTGCAGTGTGTGTATGACTGTGGTGATATTTCTTCCGGGGTATGGCCACTGGTACTGTTTTAATGAAATGTGCTTAACTATCTTCTCAGAACCTCCCAGATGTTTTGAAAAAAATTAGATTTTAAATTCTCCCATTGATAGAGATTTAGTATTTGGCCACCACTTTTGCAGAGGTGATCAAAAAGTGTGATAAAAGGAGCAAGCTGATCCAGGGAACCTTTACGATTGTCATCCCTCCTTTTCTAAATTGTCCAAGGGATTTTCTTTCTTTTCAGTTCCTAGTACTGGGGTTTGTCAGAAGAGAACTTTTTTTGATGGAGACAACAGATATCCTTAAATCCAGGTCTTCCCTTCTCCCTACCTGCTCCAAAGCAGTCAGTCACCACAGACACTTCAGACCTTGGTTGGGGAGCAGTTTCAGGAGGGATACATGTGCAGGGGGCTGTGGGACACCAAGGACAGATGCAAACACATAAATATCAAGGAAATGCTTGCCCTGATCAAGGCAATCAACTCTCTGAACCATCTTTGATCCCTGGGATCTCTTCAAGTAGTTACATATAATACCACAGTCATATGGTGCAGCAACAAGCTAGGGGGAACCAGGTTGCACCCCTTTTGCAGGTTAGCCATGTCAGCTTGGGATATAACTCAGAGCACAATCTCACTCTACAGGTATCCTACATTCTGTCAGAGCAAAACTGTAAGGCAGACAAGCTGAGCAGGACCAGGGAAGACCCTCATGAATGGAAACTAGATTTGGAGTCTTCCAAGATTTGATCCATCTATGCGGAGTTTCTTCAGTAGACATCTTTGCCTCCTCTCTGAACAATGAACTGGTAGACTTCTGCTCCTGGCCTGCATGAAAGAAGGCCTGGAAGACAGATGTCTTTTCTTTTCTTTGGACATGAATTTTCCTGTAAGCCTTTCCACTAATATCCAGGGTACTTCTGAAGATTAAGAAGGAATTCCCCAAGTTCATTGCGGTGACTCCTTTCTTGCCCAGGCAACCATGGTTCTCCCTTCTTTTGGAAATGGCTGGAGTAATTACAAGAAGATTCCCCACAGAATGTCTCTACTCACAGAAGAACAGGCTGTTTGATATACACTGACATAAATCATCTTCAATTGACTGCCTAAATGACAGGGTTTTAATTCCTTTTAAGCACCTATTTTCTGTGGATGTGCAGCAGGTACTAATGGAGGCAAGAAAAGCTGCTACTAGAAAATCATATATTAGTAAATGGAAAAGGTTTTTGTGTTGGTGCTAACAACATAATCAGCTCCCATCCAGGGCTAGTTGTTCTCTGTTTTACAATATTTGTATGAGTTACTATCCTATGGCCTTTCTTATTCTTCTATTAAGGTTCATTTAGCAGCCATTTCAGCATGTCTGCCCATGGATCCTCCTTTTTCAAGGAAGCCTCATGTCAAAATGTTCTTGAAAGCAGTTTTGCATAAGAGATCTCCAGGTAAACCTGTTACCCCTCCTTGGGATCTTAATTTTGTGTTTGAGAAACTAACACCTGCTCCATTTGAACTTGCTAATCTGGATAACTTGAGATTCTTAACATGGAAAGCAGTTTTAATAAGTGGTCTGACCTCTGCAAGAAGGTTATCTGAGTTGCAAGCTCTTATAGTGAGTCAGTCCTACCTAATTTTCCATAGGGAGTGAGTTTTATTAAGAACTAATCCTTCCATTATGGCTAAAATGGTATCCAAGTTTACTTTTAGCCAGACTATCCATCTCCCCATTTTCTTTCCTGAACCTAAAAATGAGCGAGAAAGGATTCTCCATACCTTGAATGTCCACAGACAACTCAGGTACTATCTTGACAGAACTAAATCTAAACAGATCTTTGGATTAATTGTTCATGTCTTGTGAAGAGAAGAAGAAGGGGCAACCTGTGTCAAAACAGACTATTTCCAAATGGTTGTCTAAGGCTATTAACTTTTGTTATAATCACCATGACAAATTTATTACCGGTAGGGTCAAGGCTCACTCTACCAGGGCCTCAGCTTCATCTATGTTTTTTGAAAAGGGTTGGATTCTAGAAGTGTTCTTGAAGTGCCATAAGGTTTATTCCTTCTCTAAGTCTAGATCAAACTTTGCAGGGACCATTCTCTACAGGATCCTGGACTCTTCTCTTTTCACTTCCCAGATATACTTAGCTGTTGTAATCTACCCATATAGCTAAGGCTACTGCAGCAGTGATCAATAAGAAGAACATAGTACAGTTGTGTAAGCTGAACTTACCATAAATGCAAATGTTTGAATGATCTCTGCTGCAGCAATTGGTCCATCTCTCCATTCTCCCATTTATTTGTTGTGGTTTTATGCCAAGGTGTGGAAATTTATTTTTTTTTGTTATTCCTAACATTGTCATTTCAGGTCTCAGAATCCCTCCCTGTGCTGGCAGGAAAGCTCTGAAGGACTTTGTACCCAAATTTATTGAGCTGCTTGATATTTTGGGTTTATGGAAAGTGCCCTGAACCTTTGGCTGTTATATCTTTGGCAGAATATAACCCATATAGCTAAGGGTATGGCAGCGGTCATCATTCAAACATTTACTGTTATGGAAAGTTCAGGTTACACAACTGTACTTTCCTCATATGCAATGCTTAAAAATCCTTCCAGGGATAAAAATAACTAATTACATACTAAATAAACCCCATGGAGTATGAGAAACAACTTAAAGTAAGTACCTCTATGATACTATATCAGCAGAGCTACAACTGATATTGCACAGTAGAGTACATTCAAAAATGAATTCTCAGCTATTAAAAATACTGACCAGGTGCTCAAAACCACAGGAAAATAAAAAAAGACGTTCTGTCAAATCATTCATGGAAACCATAATAAATGAAAATACATGAAAGAAAGACTCTTCCCAATGAAACTTGAAACATTTCTTCTAATGCTTGCAAAGAAGAGAAGACTACAAACACCTCTGTAGCATCATAATGGAAAAATGGAATGGATAATGAATAATAATGATACATTAAAAAAAGAAAAACTTTTCATAATTCCTGAAAAGTATTAAAATTACTACAGGCTGAACAATTTTTTTAAATTTTTGAATATTAAAGCAAAAGTAACAACTCTATGGACTACAATAATAAAACAGATTTTTAAATTTTCAAAAAAATACTGAAACTAGAAAATGAAACAGTAGAAGACAATAGCAGATAAATGACCTCCAAATTAAGAAGGACATTAAACTGCTAGATAAAAAAAAACTGAAAAATGACACAGGAAAGACAAAAGCATCCCATGAACTCAGACTAGCTATAGAAGCCAAAGATAACTACAAATCTTTCTTTAGTCATGTCAGGAAATTGGGCAGCCACGGTGGTGTAGTGGTTAGCATTGCCACCTGACAGCAAGAGGTTCTCCGGTTCTATCCTCGGCTGGGGTGCCTTCTGTGTGGAATCTGCATGTCCTCCCTGTGGTCACGTGGGTTTCTTCCCACATCCCAAAGACATGCTGTAGGTGGATTGGACACTCTAAATTGGCCCTAGGTGTGAGTGTGTGCCTTCTGTGGAAGGTTGGGCACTGGGCTGGTAACTCAACACCGTAAAACTCCACTGCCAATCATGTGCGGACAGGTGATCCGCTGTGGCGACCCCTAACCGGGAAAAGCTGAAAGAAGAAGAAGAAGTCATGTCAGGAAATTAAAAAATAATACCCACCATTGCTCAGAGCCTATTCGTAATGGTGCTGTCTACTCCAAACCGTTGAATATTCCCAACATACTGGGCAAAAAATTCAGTGCCAACTTCACTCCAGAGGCATCTATTCCCAACTTACTTATTGCAGATGGAATTAAGCTAACAACCATCATGAAAAACATTTAATGATGGAACACTCCATAATGAAGAATACCACATCCATTTGTCCTAAAAACATACTCAGTCTTCTAATTAATAGCACTAAGCAGGAATTAGTGGACCCACTCCTCAGGCTGTTCATCCTGAGCCTGAAAACTGGCTTTGTTCCACAGGAGTGACATATAGCTGTTATGATACCACTCCTCAAGGGTGACCTCACCACAGACCCAGGGTATTACAGACTCATCAGCCTAATGAGCCTTATATGTAAAGCCATGGAACACATCTTAACTGATCTAATTAACTACAGTATTAACAATCTTATCAGACTTGATTCCTCAGCAATTTGGGTTCATCAAGAGTAGATCGATCCTGTTTAATGAAGTTTTAAACTTTTTTGAGGGGGTTCCATAAGCTCCAGACAGTGTAGCTTAACCTTCCAAAGGTAGGAGATACCATAGCACATGAAAATATAATAAGCAAGTTGAAAATGTTCCAAACTGATCTGTATATGCTTAAGTGGATAGACGATTGGCTTAGAAATGTGACTAGCACAATAAGATTAAGGCGTGAATCTTCTTGGAACATTAGTGTGATCAGTGGAGTACAGCAGAGATCTGTGCTATGACCTTTCCTGTTTGACATCTACTTATCAGATCTCTACTTATTAAAGAGGATCTTTGATTAAAAGTTTATGGATGATTGTAATCTCATTGTTAAGTGCCCCCTCTGACATGCAAGCAGTCCAGCATGAACTTACACTTGTCGATGGCTGGTCTTCTAAAAGTGGGCTGAAAATCTATGCCAGAAAGTGCAACATTGTAGTATTCTGTAAGCAACTCATAGCTCCAGCTTATAGCACAGATATCAAAATGCTTCAAAATAAAAGGCTGTTAGAGACTTGGACAAATGGGTGTGCAACTCCTTTATATTTGACCATCACACTACAACAGTGGTTTAAAAATCCTTTTACCTTACACAGCTCATAGCAAAAGAGATTTTTTTCCAGATCAGAAAAAGTTCTCCCTCCTTTTACTCCATTTTGATTGGAGCCATCAATAACTACAATATCTCATTTGCAATTTACCTTACTAAGCATATAAAGCAATTGGAAAGACCCCAGACATTTGTAATTAAAATGATCAGGGTCCTAAAAGGTATCAACTACAATGAAATACTGGAGTCTTTATCCCTAGTCTCAGTTTCATAGAGACTCCTTAGGAGAAACTGTGTCTTGATTATAGGGCTATAAGGGATGCTGTAGTCCAAGAACTCTTATACCTCAACAGATCAAACAATCTAGTTTTCTGTAGGCCAGCTATTTAAATTTACTCTAACGAATAAGCAAGACTAACAAGAAAGATAAGTTTGTCATGCAGTGCCTACTTCTTCACTGGAACAACTCCCCTCTCCAAGTTAAGCAGTGTGACATACTGCCTGTTTTTTAAAAGGAGCTAGACAGATGGATGGGTGTTCATAAATTCACCTTGGCCTATGCCTTTTTGAAATGAAAGGAAAGGCCTAAGGGTGGGTACTAGCAAAAGGAAATGGCCTTGATGCTCAGTTGTTTTGTAACTCATATAGCCCTATAATGGTATGAAGCTTACTTAGTGAAAACATCATGAGAGATGTGCATATTACCCCTTAAGGACATGCATGAATTTTAACAAATTGTGCTTTTGAATGTGTAATAACATAGTTTACTATCAAAATTATGAAATCACTTTACTGTCATTCATAATGTTGAGGGTAAAGGTGCAAATAGGCAAAACTGTAAATGAAAATCCTGTCAAAAATGAAACGTCGACAAGTAGCTTGCATTCAAGCTTATGAGAGTACCTGTTTTGCATTGGATCGCACTACAGTGGGGATTGGGAAAATTGCTCTTTTCCTCATTGTAGTGCGATCTTGAAGTTGAATATATAATTAGCAGGGGGTGTGGGGTGCAGCATAAATGTATATGCCTGGACAACGGTGTTTCTTTCAGATGGTGAGCAGCCTTGTAGCTGTTGAATGTCAGTTCTTGCCTTCTGAACGAATCGACATTCTGAGCAGTCAGCTTGGCAGTTTCCTTTGTTCCAATTCGGGGATGTGACCATTTGTGGTTCGGCTTTCATAATTTTGATAGTAAACCTAATAACACACTAGTCTTTAAAATGCATTGAGGTCAATATTCCAGACTCTAGTAGCTGCAGGCATGACAAATTTCATGCTTTTTGAATTCAGTATTATAAAACAAGAGTAGAATCTATCTGTGTAGTAATATTTTGTACTGTAGTGGTAGGGAACAGGTTCTATTAAATAGTTAAGCCACAAATCACAAAGTTAATTTGCTATCCATAGAGTACAAGATATCAAGCCTAACACTATACATCACACATATTCCATTTATCCATTTTGTTTTTATTACACGAATGGTATTTTATCATTTTTTATTAAGATACACCTGGGGATTCAATAAACTCCATGGAGGCGTTGCGCAAAGCCTACACTTTACATTTTAGCACGAAGGGCAGCAGCCCTATATGCATATTCATACTGCTCATCATGCTTACACAAATACAAGCAAAGTTTCATGGCCAGCAACAGGGTTAGCAGCCAGGAAACTGTTCAGAGCAGCACAAGCTCAATAGGAAGAAGCATTCAAGTTTGCCTGCGAGTAAACCTACTCAATGAGATTGCACAGACAGCCACAATGACTATCAGGGTGAAAATACTACAATAACAATAGTAATAACACAGTAAAGTGTACTGAGTGCAGTGTACAGTAAAACAATAATTTGAAAAATGAATTACTGGAGGGTGAGGGCAACTGCAAGGAAAGGTACAGTGGGCAGGGAAAGTGTGCTGATGAAAATGTGCACATGCATGAATGATAGGAATGAATACAGCAGAGGAGGACATGGTAAATATAGAAATGTCCTCAAGATAGAATATGTCAATGTATGCACACTTGCAAGACAAGTCAGCAGCATAACATTAAGCACATACATAGATATCACAATATGTACTGCTGCTTACACTTCCTGTGTGATTACAGTGTGATAACACACATGATAGTATACATGTGACAGTCACACAAGGTTACATGTCAATGGAGGTGAATGGTTGTGATATACACATTATTGACATGCTCACAGGAGAGAACACTTAGCAATGATGGTACGTACAATAGGGGGTATGTGCATACTCTTAAGATCTGCAAAATGACTTGCAGTATGACTGACATGCCACCATAACTCTCCAGCAATCATGGACACAAAGCAGCAGACTCGTGGACAAATGTAGAAAGAAACAGGCACAATCATGAACACTTTTAAAATATGACTGTTAATCTGTGGCATTGATAGAATATGTGAATGCAATGTATACATATTCTGCAGAAACAGATGGGTACAACTGCAATGATTGTCAGTATTCTATAACATGAATTTACCACCCGTTCCCCAAAAGTGACCACTTTTTAAGAGGGACAGCATTAAACCCGGGTTTGAAATCAAGGGCAATCCTGGCCAGTTGAGACATTTGCATGACACATAAGTCACAATCTGCCCTGTGTAAGAATCAAATGCATGCCATCAATGTTGTCCCTGAGCTATGTATTTACTTAGGGCGGGTCTATATTAAAACACCAAACTTTTAAAATTTCGAGTGTTCTAATATCGACTCATTTTCAGTGAACGCTGAAAATATCGAAGAAACAGAAAAACAATTTTTTTCCTAGGAAAAGAATTTGGTTGTTTGTTTTTTTTGCTTCGGTATTTTCAGCGCTGTGGTGGAAAGTTATGGGTTGGGTTCAGGTAAGTGTGCAATTGTGTGGAAGTGAGGGTTAGGGCGGGTTAGGTGAGTTAGGGTTAGGGTGTGGGTCAGGTAAGTGTGCGATTGTGTGGATGTGAGGGTTAGGGCAGGGTAGGTGAGTTAGGGTTAGGGCATGGGTAAGGTGACTGTGTGATAGTGATTAGGGTTAGGGTTTGAGTTAAGGTAAGTGGATAGTTAGTGGTGTATGTATAGTTTAATGTAGGGTTAGGTGTAACAGTTTAGGTGTATGTGTGTGGATTGCTGTTTGTTTGGTGTGCTTGTGTTGTGTGTATGTGTTTTGGATCAGCAAATTGTTTCCCTAGGAAAAAATTCACTGTTCTGTATGTTCTATGTTTTAAATTTTCGATTAATAGGGTTCGATATTAGAACACTTGAAATTTTGAAAGTTCAGTGTTCTAATATAGACCCCTTGGTACAACGCAGAAAGACATATCACACAGGCATCTAACAGAACACAGTGATGGGAAGTCTGCACTGTCAAACCTTAATGGGTATGCATCTCAGAGAATAGGTCTGTATGGCCTAACAGATGTGTGGGAGCTCACTGTGCCAAATGTGATACACTAGACTAAAGCATCCCAGCCTGGTGTAGGTATTGGCCATATGAATAACAACACATGCAAACATCACCCTATTATGAGTGGATTCCCTACATACAACTGGATATTACATTCATCTGGCACATGTAATGCCAAATCTTGTCTGAAGCATTCACAATTGATGTGTGAATTAAGAAGTGATCCATAATAATGAATGGTACATGAACTCAGGCATATGTGCCCATGTAATCATTATGATGTAATATTCCTGTATGTAAAATAACACTTCCAGGTGCTAGGTATACACATGCACACCTGTAAAGACAAAGACAAAAAAATGCAGACACCCATTTGCTCCAGGTACAGTTCTGACACCCACTAGCACACCTGTGCCATACTGCAGCTATCACTGTCATGGTTAAATGAGTGCTGTGTAAAATGTAAATATACTGCATTACCAGAGCACATGCCTTAGTAAGACAACAATATACATAGCATCATCTCATGTCCTAAGTCCTGAGGAGGCATATAACTGCAGCTGTTATGAAATACACATGTTACCAAATGGCAGCAGTGGGCATTAGTACTGTAGCTCAAATACTAGACTGGAATATACCATTATAGGACTACAGTACATCCACATCTTAACATAGCATATGTGGGTGACAACAACATCAACATGTGCAAGGTTCATTGGGTCATAGGAGATTACTAGTTTAACAGACAAGAGCCATACAAGCCTAGCCATTATTATCCCATTTAACCCAAATCACTAAATCTTGGTGTGGGAAGATAGCAGGGGTATGTGCATATGTGTTTGATTTTATTACAGACTGCCTCTGTCTATATGGGACACGGGCACCACCCCATGAGTGAATTAGAAATCATGCATTCAGTGATCTGAAAATGGTTTGTAAAGGGTCATGGAGGGGCTCTGCTAAATATTGTGTGTGTATGCATCTTACAGATGATGACATCTTTAGTGTTCTACAGAAAGGATGTTATGTGGACAGAGGGAAAAAGGGGATGTTGGATTATAGGTGCTATGCAAAAGCTTCTCCCGAGAGGGAGTCAAATGAGAAATGATTCAAAATATCATACAATGACCATAATATACCACTAACCCACACACACATGTTGACTGTGGTCAGAGTCGAACACCATACCTGCCCAGGTATAGAAGCTCTATTCCCTACAATATAAAGGGAATGCCACCACTGAAGTCTGACTTTAACAGTGTCAGACTGCACTTTATAGAGAATGACATCATCAGTGCATGCTGAGAAGATGTTGGGAAGAGGGTCTGACAGAGCTGTGGGCTCACTTCCCTATGTAAAAATTGTCTCCAAAGTGATAGTTGAATGAGTGAGACACACACACACACACACACACACACACACACACACACACACACACACACACACACACACACACACACACACACACACACACACACACACACAGACACATACCCACACACTCTCACAAGCTGACTGCTGTGAGATTGGAATCTCTACTTATCTAGTTACACCAGCTAAAGAACAAAGTACTTAATGCTAGTGCCAAGGCACAAGTCTGACTTTAACAGTGTCAGAGTGCACTGTATAGAGGATGACATTACCACTGTATGCTGAGAAGAAAATGTTGGGAGGAGGGTCCGACATAGATGTGGATTCACATCCCTGTATAAAAGTGTCATTGGGAAACAGTAGTGCATTGATTTAGTTATGTTTCTTCATATTGGGATGAAGGTATGTCCACATTAATAGCCCCACTTGGTGAACGTGGAAGGACATACATCAACAGGAAGGGGTTCCCCCTCAGTCAACTGCCTGGTTGTAATGCCCAAGGGATCATCCTCCATGTCTGTGCAGGCAACTCAGGCAATTATCATGACTCACACCTATGGAATACCTCATGGCTTTACACAAGGTTTGCTAGGGGTGATGTTCCACAAGATCATCTACTGGGTATTGCAGGTTATGCACTGGAACTGTGGCTCTTGACACCCATCAAAAATTCACATATGCCTGCAGAAGAAGGTTACAATGATGCCTATGCTCAAACTAGAAATGTCACTGAGAGTGTGTTTGGCATGCTGAAATAACTTTCTGCTGTCTAGACACATGAAGGGTGTCCTGCAGTATGACCCAGACACCTGTACAGAAATTCTCACAGTCTGTGCCATGTTCTACAATATTATCTTGAGGAAACAACTGCAGCAGGAACATCAAGGGCAAAGACCACACATTCCTGGACCACAGGCAGGGCCAGCACCACCCACACACACAGATGAGGAATATGAGGGGGAACCTCAGGCTGTAGAGGTAGCCAGCAGACATAGGTGTGCACAATCCACCCTTGCCCTGGCTAAGAGGCAAAGAATATCATACACACTCACCACCTAAGACCCAAATGTGCACACCCATCAACTAAGAGACAAATGAAAGCACACACACTCTCCAGTGAAGGAATACAGATAACCTAAGCACATACAAATATTAAAAGTGATGTCATCTGATATCCCCAGTTGTTACTTACCCATGTAATGTCTGTGTACAGATAGCACCAGACAGAGACAGCCCAAAAGTTCACTATTCCTAACTGTAGTAATGTCAAGGTAAGTGGGGAACCTGTAGTAGGTGAGCAAATGTGTAAAAAGATAAACTACCTGCATGCTGTCAGTCTCGTACCTATCCACTCTGTACTTCACACATATATGCAACCCTAAGTAAAACAGAAATAAATGAAATCCATGGCATAGCAATCATCATTTTCACAGGGTGGGGGTGTGGTGTAGGGTACACTAAGAACTGCCATATGTGCAGTATAACACCAGTGAAATTTCAAAATTGAATATATCAAAATTTTTTCTACTCCATATTGAAAGATATTCCAAATTGAAACATGTAAGTAGTATGTATACAGGACAAATATAACTTAAGAAATAGTGCAGTGATTTGTAGAAGAATTTCCTCCAAATAACTATTAACAATTCTTTGTCTGTATCCAATCAGACTCCTCCTTCCACTTCTATAGCTACACCATTACCTTCCTGTAGTTTAGATTCAGCCCCCTGAACACTGTGAAGATGCAAATGAGGTGTGAAATCATCAGCATTTTTGAATACAAAAAAAAAATCACTTGGTATAGGGAACGTAAACATGATATAGGTAGCTACACAATTGCATGCACACTCTAGGACTGCAGGGAATAGAAATAACAGTTGTTAATTGCAAATGGCTAGTAAATGTTTGTGATTGCTTTGGCAACAAGTAATAGTGAAGTGGCTTTTTTCTCTGAAGTGTTTGTTTCAACGCAGAGTAGACTTACAATAAAAAGGCATAAGCACCTTGAGAGCTATGAGAACAACCTTAACAACATTGACATCCTTGTAATAAGAGAGCACTGTCCATCCTCTGCTTAAAATCTGTCTGAAATCCTCATCAGCTATAGTACACATTGAAAAAACATGCAAATAAATGGCTATGACATTGCATTTCTGTAGTTAATCTGAGAGGAGGGGAAGATGGTCAGAAAATAAAGAGAAGAAGTAGTTAGTAGTGTTGACAATTAAAATGGTTTGGATCATTATTACTATAAAGTATTGGTGAGTATGACATTGATGTAGACATGTTGAAGCATATGAGAAAGTAACATTTTCTAGTCCTGTATTGCTGGCAAAGATGGATAAGAAACACAAATGAGTGCATGTTGTTATTGCACTGAGTTAAGGGTTCATTTCCAGGTAGTGTGGTGTCTTACAGAATTAATGCATATTTTTCTGAAGTAGTGATCAGGTTATACCATACACACAGTTAGGAAACTTCACAATCCTGCCTTTTCATATTTTTACTCTCTGTCTATTACTACTGAAAATTATCTATTCCTTTTCTTTCTTTTTGTGTTCCTAATTTGCACAAAATTTGGCAGGGCACACTACTGCCTGAGAGCATTTCAAGGCAGTGAATAAGATTCCATCATCCAAGGTATAAACTGAGAAATGTAACTGTTCTTGCTTTCAGTACTGCATTACACTTTTACATAGGTGCACTTTGCTGCAGCACTTTGAACAACAGTGAGACAAAATTGTTGTGTGGAATATACGTTGTTACATTATGTTCTTTTGCCCATGTTATGTCATCACTGCTTAGCAAAGTGCAAACAAGGTTTACAAGTGAAGGAAACTGAACAATTTAATTTCTGTAATCTGCATTAGCACACACATGTTTGGTACCAATGAGCTGTATTCCTAAGGAATGAGTGATGTGCACGTTTTGTATACCTGTTTTTGTGGGAGAAGCTGTAATTGCAGTGACTTTAGCACAGTCTTTCTGGGATTCGCATCTATACAGTGTGAAGGGACTGTAGAAATTATTACTCAACATGTAAGAATCACTGTCATCATAACTTTATATGCTTTTTATTACTGTTTTTCCTCGTGCTACCTGCTTAAGGAAAAAACTGAAAAATGTTATTTGGCCAACCTTCAGCACTTTGGACAGTACTTATTAGAGAAAATCCACCTGTCATCTTACCTGTCTGTGGTGCAAGGTATAAATGTAGTGTCTTTAGAAGTATCACACAGGTGATCAGGTTTCAATTCCAACTAACTCTTTTTTTAAAACTAGGGTGTCAGAATACAATTTCCAACAATACCTTCATTAGGAAGGTAACACTAAATACAAATGGCTATTATAATTACGTTTATTGCAATAAATATCTCATTAATGTTTTACTAGATACATTTTTCTAAGTTGCATATCTAATGAATGATTTCCTTATCAAACACAGTTGAATTTGTGTGTAATTGCTTATAGGGTCATATGTCTGTACTAGGTTAATGGCCCTGGAGCCTTTACAAGCCTAACCCATAGAAGTGCCTTGGCATCGTGCCGCCTAACGTTAGTTCCCAGTGCTTCTATCAAGTACAGCCACTGGACTAATCCCTGGGGTGAACTTTCTATTACCCATCCACTCATCAAGATATCTCTTGAAGAGGGACAGTGAGGTGCTCTGCTTGACATGTATGGGAAGTCTGTTCCAGAGCATGGGCAGTCTCTGGGTGAGGAACCTGTCCATCCAGCTTGTTCTGTTGATTGTGGTAATGAGGCTGAGGTCTCTGGAGTGTGTGGTGTGGAGGGATTGGGATTTATTTAGATGTAGCATTTCTAACAGAGCTGGGCCAGACATGGCTTTGTAAGTCAAGTAGAGATCACCTCTAAGTAGGCGATATGAGACAGAGATTAGCTGAAGTCTTTTGAATCTGTTCATGTAGGACATGTGTTTAATGCCTAGTATCCTCTTTGTGAGGTACTTCTGTGGCCTCTCCAGCTGTTGCAGGTGTCTAGGGAGGTATGGGGCATTATACTTGATGATTGGTCTAATGAGGGAAGAGTAGAGAGAGACGATGACTTCTTTATTCCTGGATGCAAAACCCTTGGTAATGAGATGTGCCACATAGAAGGACTTTCTGACCACAGTGGCAATGTGGTGGTCGAAGGAGAGGTTGCTATCAGCCTGCATCCCCAGATCTCTTATAATGCCTTCAGTGTTCAGTGGGCTTCCATGGTAATTAGTGGGAACTGAGTTTTTACCAAAAGGGGTGACTATGCATTTTTTGGCATTAAGCTTAAAGCCATGGTTTCAACGCCAGTCATTGGTCTCAGTGAGGCCTTTCTGTAGGATGTCTGCATCACTTGGGGAGTTAATAATGGCCCACAGCTTGCAATTGTCTGCGAACTTGGTCAGCCAGAGTCCCTTTGTGTTGGCCTGGACTTCTCAGAAGTAGATGCTGAACAGGAGAGTACCCAGGACCGATCCCTATGGGACTCCATTTCTGACTGGTCAGCAGTCTGACTTTGGAGTCCGCTACTTTCACACTGTATGTTCTATCTGTGAGCCAGGTTGCAACCCACCTAGTGATATAGGGGTTGAGGCCTAGTTTGGTGAGGCTATCAATAATTCCCGAGTGAGGAATGGTATCAAAGGCCTTGGCTAGATCGAGGTAGGCTGTATGCACTGCCTTACATTCATCCACAGCCCTGGTGACTGACTCAAAGAAGTCAACCAGGTTGAGCAGGCATAATCTCCCTTTCACAAAGCCAAATTGCATGGGGTCTAGAATTTGGAGATTTCCTATATCTTTGTTAATCAGGTCCATGATGATGTACTCCTTAGCTTTACATATCACACTCATCAGGCCAATGGGGCGATAATTCACAGGGTCTGTAGTCACTCCCCCTTTATGGAGAGGGATGACTGTAGCAGTGCACCATTCGGTAGGGACAAAGCCTGATGAGAGGCTGTGACTGAACAGGGCACACAGATGTCGTGCCTGTTCGCTTTGTAGTTCATGTAGAATACAGCCAGGGATATTATCGGGTCCCATGAAAGCTGTATTAATGGCCTTGGACAATGCAGCTTTAACCTGTGCTGCAGTAATGCTGGGTGCCTGGCATTCTTCCAGTATTGTGATTGGTCCTTTGGGGGGGAGGGGTAAAGTTGAAACTGAATCTGTCGGTCAGTATGTTGGCAATATCTGTTGGCTCAGTATAGGAGGTAACATTGTGCAGTAACTCAGAACAAACCTGGGTATTACTGTGGAGGTTCTTGATATAACTATAGAAGGCTTTGTGATTGTTTTTAGTGTCTGCCGCAATTCTGCCTTCATAACTGGCTTTGAAGGATTTGATGAGGGATCTCAACTTTTTGTTGAGGCTAATAAGGGAGTTTTTCCAGTCTTAGGACTTCATCTTTTTCTGCAACAGTTTCTTCCTTCTGTTGTAGGGTTTATTAATGGCAGGGGACCACCAGATTGGCTTCCTTTTTTTGGAGGAGAGCATCTTGGTTCTGTTGGATATGGTTAGTTCCATGCATTTATGTACATGTTCATACAGTGCATTGGTGTATGATTTGGCAGTCATGCAACTATTTTCCATTGGAATGGGTGCCATGAAGTTAGCCACCTCTGTTTTTAGGTGGCCAAAGTCAGCTTTGGAGAAGGTTTTCAAGGTAGTTACCTTTGTGGGGAGTGTGGGTGAGCTGTGGATTTCCATGGTGATTAGTTTATGGTTGGATATGACCAGGGAGGGATTGACTATTGTTGTAGAGCAACAGTTGCCCATGTTAGTAATAACCAGGTCAAGGATGTTGCTTCCTCTAGTGGGGGTCAGAATGAGCTGGTCCAGGGCATTGTAACTGATGACTTCCTTGAAGCACTGGGCAAGTGTATTTGTGCTTGAGTAGTTTTCCCAGTTGATGGAGGAGTAGTAGAAGTCTTCTAGTGTGAGAGTGTTGGGTTGGACCTTGATAGATTCCAGAGTGCTTAGGAACGTAGAGTGAGAGTCTAGGGACATGGTTGGGGACCTATACTAGGCTATGACCTGGATCACCATCTTACCCAATGTTAGTTGCAAATGAAGTATCTCAGATGCGTTATGCTGGGCTACTAGTCTGGGGGTGTGCATATACTTTATGAATGTGGTGCAGCACTGCCTGTGGAGCTTCGTTCCATGTTTTGGGGCCGAAAGGTGTGGAATGAGTTATAGCCTGGTAGTGCAGGGGTGCTTTCTGCCGCTTTAAACCAGGTCTTCTTTATAGCACAAATATCGATGCTCTCCATTTTGAGGAGTGCTTCAAGTGAGTGCACCTTGAGATTTAGACTTCTAGCGTTGAGTAGCATGACTCTCAGATTGTATTTATTTATATCTGTTACAGTTGTAATTTGGTCATTGGAACACCGCCTAAAAAAGGTGCTATAGGGGTGGCAAGAGCCTTAGCCAGTACCCGGAAACTCAGGGTTGACAGATGCAGGCCATCTTTGGCAAAGCGTTGAGGTCTATCAGTCATGTCATCCCAAGCAGACAGATACTGGATCCCCTTAGAATGACACCAGAAACTTAGCTAATTGTTGAAGTCGATCATTTTTGTTTGTGCTGCGGTATCATTCTGGGTGATGGTAGGGTTTTGCTCAGGGCTCGTGTCTTACCTGCCTTGGCCACATAATCCGAAAGCTCCACCATGTCTCTTGTCATGTAGTTCAGGGAGGTTTAAGTTGAAAAATTATGATAATGAATTAAAAATGTAGTTGCATATCTATGATAGGCAGGATACTTACATTAAAATTATCTTCTCTCCTCACCTAGGTAACTCTGTGTTTAGGACAGTATGTGTAGTAAAGTATGTAAGTATCATAACCCAACCAGTATTAATCAGCTCATGAAAGTCTATCCATCTGACATACATTTACAAACAGTAATAATGCCTCTTTCAAAGAGATGCATTTCACAGGACTTCTTAAAGTCTCATACATTCAGGTCTATCTGCGGTATATCTGCATCCATACTGAATGCAGTTTGTCTGTAATAAACATAGTTAAAAGAGGGTGGGGGGTTCTCTTATAGCACTGACAAATAATCACCTTGATTGAAACTTCTGCATTATTTCTTCCTCAGGTTTGATTCCAACATTGGTCAACTAACTTTTTATTGTGTATTTCCAGAAAGTTGTATGGCAAGTCATCCTATTTAACTTTCAAAACACCAAGGATAACAAGCCAAACCACTGAGGCTGTCAGTTTTGACTACCTGAAAAAATGTGAGTATGTTTAGCATCACACATGGCAAAGCCACATAATGCATGCCCTCAAGTCACTCCACAACAAGTACAAATATGACTTTGTCATTGTCCATGTTGGAGTGAATGACTTCAGACGTACCTCCCTGGACTACATGAAAAGAGACATGGAAGAACTCTTGGATCATGTGGCCCAGGCAGGTATGACCCTAGCCCTGAGTATCATCCTGCCTTCGCCGAGAATGATACCACAGTATAAGGACAAAATAATTGACTTCAACAATTGGCTAAGCTTCTGGTGTCATTCAAAGGGGATCCAGTATCTGTCTGCCTGAGACGACATGATCGACAGACCATAATGCTTTGCCAGAGATGGTCTGCACCATTCACCCCTGGGATTCAGGTTACTGGCTAAGGCTCTTTCCACCCCATATAGTGCCTTTTTTAGACAAAGTTCAAAGGACAAAACCACCACTGTAACAGGTAAAAACATGCAAAATCTGAAGGCAATGCTACTCAATGCTAGAAGTCTAAACCTCAAAATGCACTCTCTTGAGACTCCTAAAAATGGAGAACATTGATATCTGTGCAGTAACTGAGACCTGGCTCAAGGCTCCAGAGAGCACTCCTGCAATACCAGGCTACAACTCTTACCACACATCGGCCACCAAACCAGGACCGAAACACTAAAGGTGGGGGAGTGTCCATATTCACCAAGGATATTCACACCACCAGGCTAGTTGCCCAACACAATGCATCTGAAATTCTCCAGGTGCAACTAACACTAGATAAGACTGCAATCCAAATTGTAGCATGCTACAGATCCCCCACCATGTCCCAAGATTCTCACTACACCTTTCTAAACATACTGGAAAATATTAAGCTACAACCAAACACCCTAATACTGGGTGATTTCAGCTACCTTGCCATTAACTGGGAAAACTACTCGCGTACCAACACCTTTGCCCAACCGTTCTTGGAATTCATAAATTCCAATGCCCTGAATCAGCTAATCCATAGTCCCACCAGGGGCTCCAATATCCTAGACCTGGTCATTACCAACATGGGAAATCGATGATCCACACCTATAGTCACCCTTTTGTTGGTTAGGTCTGACCATAAACTAATCACCCTTGACATCCACATCCCACCCCCACTCCCCAGTAAGGAAACCTCCGTAAAAAAATTCTCCAAAGCCAACTTCATGCTACTCAAGTCAGAAGGGACAAACTTCATGACACCCATGTAGACAGGAACTGAAATTTCAACTGCTGAATCCTACACTAAGGCACTGTACGAGCACATCCACTCATGCATGAATCATGCCATCCCAAATAGAACCAAGATGCTCTCCTCAAAAAAAAAGAAAGCCAATCTGGTGGTCCCTTGCCATAAACAAACTTTACAACAAAAGGAATAAACTGTTGCAGAAAAGAGGAAAATCCCAGGATGCAAAAAAATCCCTTACCAGCATCAGTAAGAAGCTGAAATCCCTCATAAAATCCTCCAAAGCTAGTTATGAAAATAAAATTGCCAAAGATTCCAAACACAACCACAAGGCATTATATAGCTATGTCAAGAATCTAAATGGCAATGCTCAGATCTGCTCTGAGCTACAGCAAAATGGCATTAAATATATTGATCCCAAGGATATTGGCGATATCCTGGCAGATCGATTCAGTGCCAACTTCACCCCCGTCTCACCCCCTAAATGGCCCATCTCAATACTGAAAGATTGCCAAATTCTGGTAATAACGGCCACACAGGTAAAAAAACGCACTCTCCAAAGCTAAGAATACAGCATCCATGGGACCAGATGACATCCCGGGCTGTGAACTATATGAACTACAAAATGAACTGGCACCTCATCTAAGTGTCATGTTTAATCATAGCCTCACGTCAGGCTTCATGCCCACTTAGTGGCACACAGCTACAGTTATCCCACTCCACAAGCAGGGATCCATCTTGGATCCTGACAACTACTGGCCCATCAGTCTGATGAGCCTGATCTGCAAGGCCATGGAATGTATTATCATGGAACTTATAAACAAAGACATTGGCAACCTTCAAACACTGGACCCTACCCAGTTTGGGTTAATGAAGGGCCGATCTTGTCTCCTGAACCCGATTGACTTCTTTGAATCAGTCTGCAGAGCTGTGGACGAGGGTAAGACAGTCCACACAGCCTATTTGGACCTTGCCAAGGCCTTCAACACCATCCCCCACTCTGGAATCATAGATAAATGTACTAAGCAGGGCATTACTCCCTACGTCATTCGATGGGTTGCCAACTGGCTTACTGACAGAGCCCACAATGTAAAACTAGCCGACTCCAAATATAGCTCCAGACAAGTGACAAGTGGAGTACCTCAGGGTTCAGTCCTGGAACCGCTCTTGTTTGGCATCTACTTCTCCTAAGTACAGGCTAACACTAAGGGACTCTGGCTAACAAAGTTCGCAGATGACTGCAAACTGGGAGCCATTATTGAATCCCCAAATGATGTGGATATTCTACAAAAGGGCCTTACAGAAATAGATGCTTGGTGCCAGAGCCATGGGCTCAAGTTTAATGCCAAGAAATGTATAGTTATCTCCTTGGGAAAAAACATGTACCCATGAATTACCACATAGGTGGCAGTACACTAAACACCGAAAGTGTGATAAGAGACTTAGGGACACAGGTGGACGGTGGTCTCACCTTCGATAACCATATCGCCACAGCAGTCAGGAAATCCTTTGTGGCACACCTCATCACTAAGGGCTTTTCATCCAGAAAAAAGGAGGTCATTGTTCCACTGTACTCATCCCTTATTAGACCCATTATAAAATATAATGCCCCTTTTGGTATGTACCTCTCAAGACATCTGCAACAATTGGAAAGGCCACAGAAATACTTCACTAAAAGAATCACAGGCCTAAAGCAGATGCCCTATGCTGACCATCTAAAAAAACTCCAGCTATACTCCATCGCATATCATCTACTCAGAGGTGATCTCTGCTTAACATACAAGGCCATGTCAAACGCAGAGCTGTTGGACATGCTACACTTAAAGAAATCCCAATCCCTTAGAGCCACATGCTCCAGGGATCTAAACCTTGTCATCACAATGAACAAAACATGCTGGAGGGATAGGTTCCTGACCCAGAGACTCCCCAGACTCTGGAATAGACTGCCCATACATGTCAAGCAGAGCGCCTCTTTGTCCCTTTTCAAAAGGAACCTTGACAATTGGATGGGAGATAAGGAATTTACCCCAGGGATCAAGTCAGTCACCCTGCTAGACAGGGGTCCAGGGAAGCAAATATTGTGAGAAGAAATAGCCAAGAAATTGTTATGGCTAGGCTTGTATAGGCCCTAGGGCCAATAGCCTAGTACCAACCTATGAACCTATGAACTCAACAATTAAAGACAGTATTTTAACTTCTGTCAATCTGTATATAATGGGAAAGCTGAAGTAGTACTCACATTTTTACATACACACCACTGCTAACAAGAGGCAAACCTACAACCAAACAAGTAAGGATATGGCCTGAGCGAGCAGAGATGCACTACAGGACTGCTTTGAATATATGAACTGGTCGGTGTTTAGAGATGCAGCTGTAAAGAACCACCATATTGACCTGGACGACTATATGGAATCTGTAATGGCCTATATTTCAAAATGTCTTGATGATGTAACACTCATCAAATGTATCACCATGTGTGCTAATCAGAAACCTTGGCTATCTGGTGAAGGATATGAGCTCCTAAAGGCACGAAATGCTGAATTTAAATCAAAAGACAAGGATGCCCCATAGAGACGCCATAGCAAATCTAAGTAGAGGTATAAAAGAGGCTAAGAGGACCTACAGATGTAAAATTCAAGGACAATTCTCTGACCAAAAGGTCTCCGGACATCTCTGGAAAGGCAGAGGCCCAGGAACCACACAAACCAAAGTCCAAACCACAAATCCAATTTACTGACAGCAAAAACAGACCAAATGCAGTCAAGCACTTTCGTCTTTAGCAATGACTAAACACTTCTTCAGAACTGCTTGGCATGATTATTATTTAGGGGTGGAGATAATTGGTTTGTGGTTTGGACTTTGGTTTGTGTGGTTCCTGGGCCTCTAGCTTCACTACTTGTGATTTTTGGTTCTTTTCTTCTAGACTTATCTCTGGCAAGGCAGTCAACCCATAACCGACTATAGGCCTCCATCCTCCCCATGAGATGGCAACACAGAATTTCTGAACAAACTAAATACCTACTTTACCAGATTTGATATAGACAACAACTCTGTGCCAAATAAGCTCCCTTTCGAAGAAAGTGAGGTGGTGCTATGTCTAAGAACATCTGATGTTCTGAAGACCCTAAGGTGAGTAAACCCAAGAAAAGCAGCTGGCCCTGATAATATTATGAGTAGGGTTCTAAGAGACTGTGCCACTCAACTGTCCACTGTACTAACAGATGTCTTCAACACATCCCTGCAACTAGACATTGTACTCAGGTGCTTCAAAAATACGACAATCATTCCCTTACTTTAAAAAACCCAACTGACAAGCCTAAATGATTACTGGCCAGTTGCTCTTAAATCACCAGTAATGAAGTGTTTTGAGTGGCTGATCAAGAACCATATCTCTTCAAGCCTACCTGCAACACTGGATACATTGTAGTTTACTTATAGATCTAACCTCCGCATTCCTGATGTAATGGCTATAGCACTTCATGAATCATTGGCACATCCAGAGAACAAGAATTGCTATGTCAGAACGCTGTTCATTGATTTTAGTTCTGCCTTTAACACTGTCAACCCCCAGAATCTGATACTGAAGCTGATCCAGCTGGGCATCAACACCCCCCATGCAACTGGATACTGGACTTCCTCATCAACAGACCCCAAAAAGTATGTATGGGAAATAACAGTTCAATCAGTATTATATTAAGCATGGGTGTCCCTCAGGGCTGCATCCTGAGTCCTCTGCTGTTCACCTTGTTGATGCATGACTGCGTGGCCAAGCATGACTCCAACAAAATCATCAAGGTTGCAGATGATACCACTGTCATAGATCTTGTCAGAAATGGTGAGAAAACAGCCTACAGGAATGAAGTGGAGCATCTGGTAGGCTGGTGCGTCAGCAACAATCTGGCCTTAAATGTAAGCAAGACCAAATAATTAATAATGGACCTCAGGAGGACTCAGGAGATACATCAACCACTGCAAAATTAGGAGGGGTAGCAGTGGAAAGAGTCAAAAACACCAAGTTCCTGGGGGTGCACATCTCAGATGACCTATTCTGGTTGACTCATATTAGCCACACAGTGAAGAAGGCACAGCAATGTCTACACTTCCTACAGAAACTGAGAAAGGCAAACCTGTCTCAGTCCATCCTCAAAGCCTTCTACAGGGGGATCATTGAGTGCATCCTCTCAAATAACATCATAGTTTGGTATGGTAACTGCAAAACATCTGACTGCAAGGTTCTCCTGAAGGTAGTGAGAACAGCGGAAAATGTCATTGGCTTCTCGCTCCCATCCATGGATGATCTGCATTAGACTCAGTGTCTGGGAAGGGCCAGGAAGATAATCAATGATCCCACTCACCCTGCTCATGGCATGTACTTCCACCTTTCCTTGGGCAGGTGGTATCACAGCTTACACTGCAAAACATTTAGACTGAAGAGGAGCTTCTTCCTTCTGTCCTTAAGGCTGCTGAACTTGAATGCCAGGCATGACAGCGAATAATTAGATCAATATGTCACTTGTTTTGAAGTATCCGCTATAGTAATCCTTCTGGCAAATTGCTTCATTAACTGGTACAGTTGGCAAGATTTTTTATGCTATTACTTCCTAAGTATGCAATAGTCAGGAATGAGTCACCACATCATACATGTGCAATATCAAAATCAGAATATATCATACTACAACTGATGAAATGCAATATTCTAAGCAATCACAATGTGATGTCATGGTCTTGCAATACCTACTAGTATAATATTGTCTAATGTCTTCCTGTCCAGTTGTAGTAATTTATTGTGTTGTTAATATTTTAATTATTACTGTATGCGCATTAGTCTTACTGTCATTCAAACTATGTGTTCATTGTTATGTCTTGCACGGGAACCAAACCAACGTAACTTCATTCAGCTTGCACTGCTGTGTATATCTCATTGACAATAAAGTTTACTTTGACTTTGACTTTGATAAAGTAGCCAAGTAACTTGCTTGAAGTCAGCAGTTTGCAAATAAAAATTGAGAAAATCAGACCCAGGACTTCACAATAAAGCTTGTTAGGAGGATATAGCTATAACCTCCAAACTAAAAATATATTGTAAACAAGGAAGTGTTGCAATGTTTGCTAAATAATATAATGCTTTACAATTGTATGTAGGATGATTTTGTAAATAGATTAACCTATTTATAGGAATGAATGCATCAGACATTCTGATATATGCTTAAGCGCCACTGTACCATTATAATGCTTACATGAGAAGGCATCTATAAAGTTTGAAAACTTCCAAATCTTTCACTTATAAAATAAAAATCCTCATGGTATCTGAAGGGACTTAGTATGACTTATAGTTTTATCCCACAATCTCAGATTGGTAGTAGCTACTGCATTCTAAAGTTATAGGATAACAGCATCAAATTAAGTCTTTTCAGATTAAAACACATTTATGACAGCAATTCCAGGTTTGCTAACTGAAATAACTGTCATGGTGTGGTGACAATAATAAAGTTTGGAACAGTTGCTATATACAGTTATTCACTTGGGAGAACAACCTAAGCTCCATCTCTGTCATTCTGTTTGGTTGATAACTTTCCACTTAGTCATCAAGTTCCACCTTTAAATTCCATCAAGTTCTTGACCTTATGAAAATCTTCAGTTCATCACTGCTCTGTCACTGTAAGATTTGTTGTTGCTCTTATTTAATCAGGCAGTTCTAGCTGCTTGTTGCTGAATGATAATGTAAATGAAGATAAATATCTGAAAGTAAATCTAATCTGATGTTGATAGAAAACTTTCACAAACAGAATCTGTTTCCTCAGTTATCCGAGTAATACAGAAGGATACTGGTGCCTTGGTCTTTCAAGGGGCCCTTTGTCTAAGTATTTCTGAGGATTGTTTCATTTTCAGAAAACTTCAGGAATTCAACCACATGGGGTCTGATGTAGTACTTCATGTCAATTTGTTTTCTTGAATGAATCTGATGCATTGTTTCATGGGGAGAATAAAAATAAAGGATCAATGGCGCATTCATGTAAATAATGTAAAAATAATCAAAAAATGCTGCAGTGATTTCCTTTAAGGAATATCCATGTACAGCTCTAGTCACACATATTTTACTGAAAAATAAAAAAAAATAAAAATAACAGATATGCGTTTTCATTCACTTAATATAAAGGACTTGCTCAGAAGCATGAACATGTTAATTTATAATTAACATGAATAATTGCATGACAGAATGACACTATGCATTTAATTTATAGACTGGCAGTTCATAAAAAAGAAATATCTAAATAAGATAAAACTGGAATTTTTAATAAAAGAGAATACAGTTTAAAAAGTTAGGAAATATATATATATATATATATATATATATATATATATATATATATATATATATATATATATATACATATATATATATATATATATATATATATATATATATATATATAAATATATATATAAATATATATATATATATATATATATATATATATGTAGATCTAGGACTACTGAACGAAAGTTCAATAGTCTGAATCCACAATCACCGAACACACTTTAACGAAAGCACTTTCACTGAAAAAGCGCTTTCATTAAAGTGCGCTAAAAAAAATCTACTTTTATTCAGGGGGCAAGCCCCCCCTGCACCCCCCTACGTTAATATTCTCACTCTGTGATTGCACTATAGTGAGGAAAAGGGAATATTCCCTTATCCACACAGTAGTACAATCTCTGCAACAATCATTCCCCCATGACTCCCATTTTCGCGGAAGTATGTCTGGCCGTTTGTGCTTCGGTAACTAATTCCTTCGGTAAGTAGTATTGATCCTATATATATATATATATATATATATATATATATATATATATATATATATATATATATATACATTTTTTGTTCATTTATTTGTCTTTGCTGAGTGGGAAAATCTGACTGTGCCAAACCCCTTTTCAGTGGAAGCCTGGGAAGAAAAGTTCTATAGTTAAACCGCATCTATTACTTAAAAGTAAAAAAAGTGCATTACATTTTACATGAACAAGATACGTTTTTGAATGAAAGCAAACTGAGTACATATACTGAAAGTAAAATAAATTTACATGCACTAGATAAGCATCATTAGTAAATGAAATATTTAAATTTTACTTTATAAGCTTTAAATCTTTTAAATTACTGTTAGATTGTAATGGGGCTATATTACGTATCGAAAAACCTCTTCAGTGAATGCCTGTTTGCCAATCAATAAACATTGAAATCTAATTTCCATGAATGGCTGTTTCATCAATTTTTTTCCAAGGGTAAAAAATGCTTGGCCATCATTGGGAATTTGCCCTTTTCCCCACTGTAGTGCATTCTTGGAGTTGGTATATTTAGTTAGGGTGGGGGGCCAAGCCCCCCACTTTGAAGGGTTTGAACGTTTGTCTGGTTTTTGGTTGGCCAAGCGATTTTTTTCCACCTAGGAAAAAATTTGCTAAAATGGCTGTTTGAAGATGTTGGATTTTGCTGTTTTATTGGTCGACGAACAGGTATTCACTGAAGAGGTTTTTCGAGGATGTAATATAGACCCGATTGTAATCGCTCCATTGCATAGACAAAGAAAGATAAGTGTTTTCCTTTATTGGTCTGATTTTTAAATTTATTGTAATGGTCTGTATCTGCTTTAGCTAAAGTGTTTAAGCTGATATTAGTAATTCTAGTACATACTATCAAACACACAATAACTACTGTGGATACCACGAACGACACTGCACGAATAACGGTTCAAAAATTAAAAGTTGTATTTATTAAAACACTGGTTAAGCGCTTTCATCTAAAAAATAGACTACATCAGAACACTTTCATTAATGAGCTAAAGGTTTATATACATACATACAACCAATAACAATCTAGTATTTGAATTTGTAATGACACAATTAATGACATCATTTCCCCTTCTTGAATATGTAAGCACCTGTATGAAAACATGTATGCATCTCTCACATCCTAGCTTCAATGATAGTTTTTACAGGTATATTATCATTGATACCAGGCAGGGTAGTGGCATTCAACAAAATTTGCCATCTCACTTCTTTTTCACCTAACAATGCTTTTATATTTCCCCCCCTGTTGTGTGGATACAAAACTTCCAACAGTGCAAACTTAAACATATCACACTCAGAATTGTCCCTGATATGCCTATATAATGCATTATTTGCATCCTCCTTTCTGATGGCATACAAATGGTCATATATCCTATCCTTGAGATGCCTCTCGGTTTTGCCCACATAAAAACTGGGGCATCTAGTACACGGGGCAAAATACACGACATTCATTGTCTCACAATTCCCTTTCTTAAATGTTAATATTTTTTTGCTCTTGTTGCCTACAACAAATGCGTGGTCTTCTAGTATAGCAAAACATTGATTGCATCTTCCACACTTAGTGGTACCACTCCTGCCTGGCTGTATATGTAGATTGCCTTTGTGAAATTTCCTTTTCAAGTTACATCCTATTTTATGCACAAACCTAGTTGTATCCCCCACCAATCCATACATTTCCTGATCACACTTCGATATACTCCAATTGTTCATAATATTTTTTTTGACATCTCCCGTATTCTTGTTGTGAGGCAAAATACATGCTTTACTCAACTCATTTGTAACTTTCTCCTTCCCTTTATGAATACCTTTACTCAATTCCACACCTAATAATGGCTTATATTTTCTTCCCCACTCACTACTGACATATGTAACAGTGTCTTCCACCACCGAAGTGGGGTATCCTCTTTCCTTGAACAAAGTTCCTATATAATGTAACCCCTGTACCATTTCTGAATAGTCTGATGTCATGTGGGCTGCTCTTATACATTGCCCCTTAACTAAATTTTCTTCATTTTGTTGGGATGACAGCTGCTATACTCCAATATATATATATATATATATATATATATATATATATATATATATATATATATTTGTTCATTTATTTCTTTGCTGAGTGGGAAAGTGTGACTGTGCCAAACGCCTTTTCAGTGGAAGCCTGGGAAGAAAAGTTCTATAGTTAAATCGCATCTATTACTTAAAAGTAAAAAAGTGCATTACATTTTACGTGAACAAGATACGTTTTTGAATTAAAGCAAACTGAGTACATATACTGAAAGTAAAATAAATTTACATGCACTGGATAAGCATCACTAGTAAATGAAATATTTTAATTTTAGTTTATAAGCTTTAAATCTTTTAAATTACTGTTAGAAACAGTATGTATCTGCTTTAGCTAAGGTGTTTAAGCTGATATTAGTAATTCTAGTACATAGTTACACTCCATTTTCAGTTTACATGGTCTGACTATTGGTATTAAACCCTAGTTTTATAGTTATGTACTGAGTGTATATTAAATTAAGTTTAGGGCTTGTCTTTACATTAAGGCAATTCTAGGTCAGTCTGCTCAGAGCTAAGGGTCTAAGAATTCTAAAGTTGCTTTTTGCTGTGATCTTTTAATTTACTGTTGCATCGTAATAGTTCTATTACAGAGAGAAAGAAAAATAAGTGTTTTAATTTCTTGATTTAATTTTTCCATTCTTTTTAACAGTCTGTATCTGCTTTAGTTAAGGTCTTTAAATCTGTATTAGTAATTTCAGTACATAGTTCTACTGCATTTTGCTGATTAAGTGCTCTAACTGTTGGTATTAAACCCTAGTTTTATCCTTATGTACTGAGTGCATGGCAGGCTTGTTCAGGATTTGTTTGCATTAATGTAATTCCAGGACATTCAGCTCAATGCATAGCTCTCAACCAGTCAGGGACAAATCTCAATAGAATCACGGACACATCCAGAAATAATCAGGGACATTCATGGACACTTATTTAATATAATTATATGAAAATATATGAAAATATATGAACATAAGACATTGACAGAATAAAAAATACCAGTTAATATACATTTTCTGAAGTAAAAGAAGAATATAACTCTATTTATTGTCATTATTTATTAAGTGTAATTCACCACATTTTCTACAAAAGGTACTAGGTTTAGGGGGGATTAAAAGGGAAAGAGCTAAAATTTGTGTCAAAATCAGGGATATCACTGAAATTAGGGACAGTTAAGAAGTATGGGTAAGGGTATAATTGTTTTTCTTTCGCACCCATCCTACTGTAGTTTTTAAATCCAGTATATCTATTGTCACCTTCTCTTTATGAAAATTTAGCAACATAATTCCCTCTCACTCACCATTTATTGGCTGTGACAATAAGCACATAAGTATGATTTTGCATAGTCTCTCCCCTTAAACTACTCACCAGACTAAAACACCTGATAATTTTTATTGATAAAATTGCTTAATATTGAGAGTACTGATACTGCTTGCACTGATTTTCATATTAAATTAGTGAGGTTTTTTTACTATAATTAGTTTACTGGTTCTTGTTGGTGGCAGAAGAAAATGTCTGGGGTAGTTGCTTTGTATTGAACTTTAAATGCTCAGTAGCACATTCACCCAAATATTATTCTAAAACCAAACTCCAACCAGTTGTAGTTACTCCTGCCCCCAGAGTCATTCCTGTTGATATCAGGAAAAGCACTTGTCCACAACTTTTCTAGCCAGCATGACTGAGATGGTGTAAGAATTGCCTTATGTTGTCTGATCATCTAACATTCAAACAACATAACACATTGTGTCAGAGATGTACATACATAATATCCTTGGAGGGAAAATACATTCAGTAAACTCAGACACCAAATCTTCAGCAGTACGCCACACATCACATGTCTAAGAACATCACAATACACATAATCCATCATATGCTGAAGTTCTAAAGATTGACATGCCTAAACATTTGCTGGATAGGCTCACCCAGACTCTACAACAGTTAGCTGTGAAGGAAAGGTTAGTTTGCTTTTTTTTTGTATTTTGTATTACTTTATTGCCTTTTTCTCTTTTGTATACTGTGATTTGTTTTATTTACACTGTGTTTTACTTGTATTCTGCTTTTAACTCCATATTAGAGCTTGAAAAAAGACCACAGCTCTGTCTCTTGTGAGTCAGACAGGAATTATAACAGGTCAATTAAGGAGTCACAATTACATTAGAACGGGTCAGTTAAGGTTAATCAGTGGTGAACTGAGGGTGTGCAGCTTGGAACTTCACCTTCTATTTAAGGGGTAAAATAAAACATTTCAGAGCTTTACTGGAAATGCTCACCCATACTCTGTAATAGTTTGCTGTGAGGGAAAGGTTAGTTTACTTGTATTCTGCCTTTAACTGCATATTAAAACTTGAAAAGAAACGACAGCTCTGTTTCTTGTGACCCAGACAGAAAATGTTCTCACCATCCAATGCTGTTATTGTTGTGTTCTTAAACACCACTGCCTTTCTAGTTGCCTGCCCCTTATGTTAATTTGACCATATACCTTGTTTCCTCTCAAATTTGACTGGCTGGTGTGAGTAAGCACAAAATTATCATTTTGTGAAATCACTCCTCAATTATTTAAATTTATTGGCCCTCCTACTGTATTCCATAGTACCAAAATACAAAAGTGCTCACCCCCTTTCAATCTATCTTTCTCTCTTAAAAATAGTGGCTCTCCACTAAAACTTAACTTTTTAGACGTTACCCACTTTCATATCTAACTGCTTAGTGCACACTGCAGTGTTTAGGATAAACCATTCTTTTTCATCTTACCTTTAAGCATCGATTGCAAGATCAGCAGTTATTGGAAAGCTCACATTCTGCCTCTCAGTAGTCATCTTGGGATTAGTGCTTCTGTTTTCTCCTGGTGAGAGAAGGAGTACAGTGACATTATTTCCTGGAGACTGCTAATCACCAGAAAGCTTAATAACTGGTTTATAGGCGACAACTTGGAATCTTTGCTTATATTCTGATCCTGGTGATAGTAGGAGCAGAGTGCATTGATTCTTGACTCTTTCTGGTTGGAGAGTAAGTGTCTGTGCTTAATGTACCTGATTGGTCTGGTTGTTATTTGAAGCATATACCAGAAAAAGGCTACAAGCCTACAGACCCTTGCATTATCTGGGACAAGACTGCAGATCACCAAACAGGCTGTGGCCTTCTTCTCTTCTTGGGATTAGTGCTAACATTTGCTTCTGGTGAGAGAAGAAGCAAATGAGTATTGTATCCCAACATAATGAAGCTGTGTTGAGACCAGCATTAGTAGTAGCCAGGCAGTAGCCATTCATGCGACTCTTTTCATCATTCTTGACAAGCTAATTCTTTGTTTTCAGTAAGTACTGCTTGATTTCTTTCTAACTTCAGAATATCTGCCTAAATACTTCATCCTTACATTTTCAGGGTCTATGTATTAGTTTCCCCTCAAGCGTTTGGCAGTGCTCTGTATAGACTCAGACACCTTGAGTGACATTTTTACTGTAAAAGCACAATTGAAATTTCTCCATTATATAGTTGCACACAGGACAAATAGCCTGCAGTAACAAGCACTGTCCACAGAGTTGCAAACCGGATACTCCTGACAGTGATTGATATTTTTACTCCAACAGTCTAATCAATAAAAAAGGGTCTGTTGCCGTGAATATGAACTTTCCTACTGTCTCTGTTACCAGCTTGGTGGATATGGGCATCCTAAGGCAATGTATAAATTGCCTCATGTTTACTGACAACCAGTTAATTCTCAAACAAATTGATATGGTATGTGAGAGATGTATTTACACAATGTCACTGGAGGCAAATCACTCACATAAAAGTACTCCTAATGTCAATAAGAGATTTAATATGGTGTAATATTTATGCAAAGGAGAAAGCAAAACTAACTAATACAAAAAGAGCAGCACCAAAGATATTTGAAGAAAAATATAGGCAAAGGAATCCGGATATGGAAAACTTTACAATACAAAAAATAAGAAGACTAAGAGGAAAAGTAGAAAAAGAGATTAGTAATGGAGAAGTCAAAGAAATAGAAACTGAGGTAATGGAACAGCTGCAAAGAGAAGGCTGCAGTGTAGAAAATCAAATGTGGAAAGCGCCACAACAGGCTAGAGCAATGGATATATAAATTAAGGGGAAACCAGTGGAACAGGAAGCAACAGGTCAAGTGCCATATCAAGATATTTTGGAGCCTTCCACAGGAAACCAGTATAAAAGTTCACTTGAAGCTAGACAGGAAGGAAAGGAACAGGAAACTGGAAACTCTGATGCAGTCAATGTTGAGGAGTGATAGGCCAATGAGTTTCCATATGACAAAACAACAGATGACACATGCCACAAGAAGATGTTATAGAGCTTTCTATAGAATGCCTGCAGGAAATGGAAAACAAGGGATGTGACCTCAGTATGGAAAAAAAGGAGTTAACAGAAGAGTTGTTTGATTTAATAGACAAAGACAGATATATCAAGACCAATGAGAGAAATAGACTGCAGAAGGTTAATAAAACCCCAAAAGTCAGAAGTTTGAAAAAACAAATAAACACAGTAATTAGGACTGTCCATAGAGATCCATTCAATATAACAGAAGTAAACAGAATATATTACTGTGCTGCTAAATTAATAACTGATAAAATTCTACCAAAGAAACATAGGGTGGCGAGGGAAAGGGGGGGGGGTGAAAGCGAATACCATCATGGAAATATTGAATAGAGAAAACTATAAAGCAGCTAAGATAAGAAGTGTCATTGTTAGAAGATTATAGAAGAGGGAACAGATCAACAAAAATATTAAGAAAAATAGATGTAATAAAAGCAGTGCGCAGTATTAGAACAGAACAGGATCTATTATGCACTGCTGGAGATAACAAACTAAGAATTTCAAAACAGGCGGAAAGACTCAGAAGATACGAAGATAAATATAGGGGAAAAGCACAAAATAAGCAATTTACTGATGACCCAAAAAAGTTTTATAGAGAATTGGGAAATAAAGTAAAAGGAATTGATAGACCACCGAAAAAAGAGGAAGTAGATATATTTTGGAGAAGTATCTATGAAGATCCTATGGAACATAAGAAAGATGCTAAATGGATAGAAGAAGTAAAAGAAAGAATAAGAAGTTTAAAGGTACAGGATATGAAATAGGATGAAATAACAGCCAGAGAGATTGAAAGAATGTTGAGAAAACCCTCTAATTGGAAAACCCCAGGCCCAAATGCAGTCCCTAACTTTTGGCTTAAAGTATTAACTTCTTTACATGAGGATCTAGCCATGAGTAAGAACTATTTATATGCACACCCCAAACAGACACTGCACTGGTTAACAACAGGAACATTAATGCTCTTACTTAAGAGTGAACCTGCAAGCTACCCTAAAATTATAGACCAATAACTTGTCTTCCAATGACGTATAAACTATACATGGGGATTGATGCCGACAGAGTTTATAGTCATTTACAAGAAAACTCAATTATGGCAGTAGAACAAAAGGGCAATAAAAGAAAGTCATATGGAACAAAGGATCATTTGTTGTTAAATAAAGTTATAGTGGAGAACTGTAAGAAAGGGAAGAATTTAAGTATGTCATGGATTGACTATAAAAAAGCATTTGATAGTATCCCACATTCATGGATAAAAAAGTGCTTAAAAATGTATAAAGTACATCCTACACTGATTGATTACATTACAGTAACTATGAAACAGTGGCAGACCACTTTGCAATTAAGCCATGATAAAGGACAGATTATTATCCCAGGGATAAAAATCCAAAGGGGGATATTCCAGGGTGACTCTGTGTCACCATTGCTATTTTGCCTTGCCATTAATCCATTAAGCTGTTTACTTAACAACTTAGGTCATGACTATTATTTGGCTTCTAGAAAACAACAAAGTCTAATGACTTTTCATCTTCTCTTGGTCAATGATTTAAAACTGTATAGCTCATCAGATGAGGAACTGAAAGCAGGTTGTCAAAACTTTTTCAGATGATATTGGAATGTCATTTGGTCTTGATAAATGTGCAAAAGCAACCTTTAAAAAAGGAAAATTGCAGCACCAGGAAAACATCATTTTGGGACAAGAATGTGATATAAAAGAACTTGAGCAAGTTGGGGGTGCATAAATACTTGGGAATTGATGAAGGATCAGCAATAAAACTTGAACAAATGCAAACAAATTAATCCTGAAAACAGTATTGCCACCTAGGAATAAGATCCAAGCTATAAACCAATTTGTTCTTCCTGTTCTAACTTATAGTTTTGGAGTGACTGACTGGCCCCAAAAAGTGTTGGATAGATTGGATATTAAAACAAGAAGGATGCTTCATGCTCACCAAATGATTTATAAAAATCAGTGTATACCAAGATTATATATTCCCAGTTCTGAAGGAGAGATGGGCCTCCTTGAAATTGAATACATGTATAGATCTGCAGTCGTGGGACTCCACACATATTTACTGACCTCACAAGATCCAGATGTGGTGAAAGTTTTGAAACATGAGGAGACTAAATTTAAGATGACATCTCTGCTTAATTTAGCAGAAGCATATCGACATTAAGCAGGAATGGAAATCAAACCAGAAGTGGATAAAAACCAGGCAGCAACTGAATGTGCTAAAAAACAAAAGAAATAATATAAGGAGAAGGACCAGATGAGAAGGGAAGAAATGTGGAAAAACATAAATATAGTTGCAAGTATAGAAAACTTCTGGAAGAGCCTCATGTTGATCAGGAACGAGTGCAGGATTTGTTAAGGAGAGGTGAATTTACATCAAGAAATGAAAGGTTAATATTGGCAGCCCAAGATAGTGGGCTGTGTACATGCTGGTTTACTAAGTCCATTGAACATGTGGGAGAAACAGACATATGTAGGTTTTATGGAACCGAATTGGAAACAGTCACACACCTTATTGCTGGTTGTGACTCTCTAATGGCAGAGGGACTGTATACTGAAAGGCATAATAATGTGGCGAGATTGTTACACTGGAGATTGTGCAAACATTATGGTATCGAAGTGGCTGAAAAACACTGGAAACATGAGCCACAGAGAATCATAGAAAATGATGAAGTTTACATCACATAGGATCACCCAATACCAACAGTCCAAAAGATAGATGCTAGAAAACTGGATACAGTGGTCCAAGAAAAGAAGACAAAAGTAGCATTCATCATTGAAATCGCTACACCTAGTGACTACAGTGTCTTGCATACAGAGAGACACAAAGTCATAAAATACCTCAATCTGCAGGCAGAAATGAGAGCCATGTGGAAGAAAGATACCCAGACAGTTCCAATAGTAGTAGGAGCAACTGGTCTTATAAAAAAGAATTCACAATCATATTTAGATATGTTACCAGTTCATGTACGAATTGCAGAAGGAGTCATTACTGGGCACATTGTGGGTGCTGCGAAGAGCACCTTTGGCTAACATCAAAGAGTGAAACAATACTAATTTCATGAACTTTAATCATACTCTGACTTAGGAATGGGGTCCATTCCCGTCATGGTATTAGAAACCCAAAAGACTTGGAGAAATTAAAAAGGGAAAATCAATAAGGTTGTCAATAGTACACATGCTGCACCCATCAGACACAATTCAAAGCAGACATATAGACCCACATATACTGAGGCACTTACATGTAACCTTCCTAAACCACAAAGACCTCCTAGACAAAGTACACATAAGAAATACCCTCAGCAGCCCCAATCGCACACTTTCAAAACAACACCCGCATCAACACATAGAGCTACACCTCATGGAGCCTCTACCTCTAAGCCCATAAGGCAACTCACCACACAATTCAACATTCTAGTCATTGGAGACTCCATTGTGAGGTACACTGATGTCCCTCTCACCAGGCTGAGTAAGGAAAAAGTTACAGTCAGTTGCTTATCAGGGGCTTGGATCCACCACATTAAGCATGCATTGAGGTCATTAGATCACAATTACCAATATGACTCAGTCATAGTCCATGTGGGAGTAAATGACCTGAGATGTACCTCTCTAGAATATATGAAGAGAGACATCATAGAGCTTTCGGAATATGTGCCTCAGGCTGGTATGAGCCTAGCATTGAGGAGCATTTTACCTTCTCAAAGGAAGATGCCACAATACGAACAAAAGATGATTGACTTTAATAATTGGTTTAGTTTCTGGTGTCATTCTAAAGGGGTGCAATATTTGTCACCATGGAAGGTGATGACCAACAGACCATGCTGCTTTACCAGGGATGGTCTGCACCTCTCTTCTCTAAGCTTTTGAATATTAGCTAAAACATTGTCTTCCCCATAGTGCCTTTTTTAGGCAATGCCAAACTGAAAGTACTTCCGACATAGCAAATCAAAACCAAGAAAATCTAAAGGTATTACTGCTCAATGCTAGGAGCCTAAACAAAAAACTCCACTCCCTGGAAGCTCTCTTTACCCTAGAGAATGCTAATGTCTGTGTGGTCTCAGAGACATGGTTTAAAGCCGCGGACAGCACACCAACACTGCAGGGTTATAATACCTTCCACACATTTAGACTAGCTACTTCACAGGCAGGGATTAAAGGTGGAGGTGTCTCTATTTACATCAAAAATAAATATACTTCAAGGCTGGTCAAACAGGACAATGCACTTGAGCTGCTCCATGTTCAAATCACCATAGGTAAAATCCAATACCACTTCCTTGCAAGGTATAGGTCCCCCTATATGAACCAGGAAATCCATACCATGTATTTAAACTTATTAGAAACACTAACCATCCAACCCAATACTATATTCATGGGTGACTTCAATTACTCCACTATTAACTGGGAATCCTATATGGCATCAAATGTACATGCACAGAGATTCCTGGATTTTGTAAACACAAACTCCCTGAACCAGATAATCAATCTACCAATCAGGGGTGCAACCATACTGGATCTGGTCCTCACTAATATGGGAGAGTGCTGCACACCCCCTACTGTAATGCTTTCCCAGATAAGGTCAGACCATAAAATGGTCTCCTTTGAAGTAAAAATAAAACCTGGACCTCCAGCTAAACCGGGAATATTCAGGAACTATTCTAAGGCTAACCTCCTGCTATTAAATGAGAACCTGGCAAAAGTTCAAGCGCCTATAAACCCTGAGAACACTTCTGCCTATGCAGAACTTTTCACAGAGCCCCTGTACAAGCATGTTAATAGCTGTATAGAGGCAGCTGTACCGACCAGGAAGAAGTACAGAACTAACTCAAAAAATAAGCCACCCTGGTGGAATCACAAAATCAATTGAATGTATAACAGGAGGAAGAAAATCATGGCAAAAATTAGGAGGTGCAGCACCCAGCAGGATAAAATCACTCATTAAACTAAACAAACAACTCAGAGGACAAATAAAGTCTACCAAAGCCAAATTTGAGGTAAGTTTGGCCTCCCAGGCCAAGGATAACCACAAACATTCTTTAGCTGTGTCTGCAACCTCAAAGGCAATACACAATTGTGTGCAGAGCTCATTGTAAATGGAGCCACCTATACTAAGCCAGAAGATATAGCAAACCTCCTGGCTGATAAATTCAGCTCCAACTTTACTCCTGTCTCCCTCTCAACCTTCCCTCAGGAAATATCAATAAATATAACTCCCCCTACTATCATTAGGGGGGTCTATATCACATTGTCGAAGTTGTACTTCGAACTTTATATGGTCGAACCCATATGTTCAAAGTTGTAAAACTTTGAAAACTTAAAAAAAATAACAATAATAAATAAATTACCTGGTGGTTGTAAGCAGGGGCAAGCCCACACCCCCACTTGAGCTGTGACTTCACCCCCACTCTTTAAATATACCAACTCTGAGACTGCACTACAATGCAGTACAGTGCAGAAAGGGAAGATTTGCCTTTACTACACTGTAGTGCTCTCGGAGTTGGTATATTTAAAGAGCAGGGGGTGTGGGGGTGCAGCCCCCCACGTGGGAGTTGTGCTTACAACTGTCAGGTACATTTTTTATTTTTTATTTTGTAAGTGTTTGAAGTTTACAGCTTCAAACATATGGGTTCAACCATATAGCATTCGAAGTTGTAAAATTTCGACAATGTGATATAGACTCCACTAGGGAACAGATCCTAAATGCTCTTTCTAAGACCAAGAACACTGCATCAATGGGCCTAGATAATATCCCAGGATGCCTTCTAAATAGCATTAAACATGACCTATCAGGGCCTCTGGAATTACTGTTTAACTGTAGCCTCCAAACAGGCTTCATCCCTCATGAATGGAGAAAGGCAACAGTGATCCCTCTGCACAAAGGTGGGCCATCTACAGACACTGGAAACTACAGACCCATAAGTCTCACTAGTCTTATATGTAAAGCCATGGAAAGAATTATCATGGAGATCATCAATAGAGATATAGTAAACCTCCAGACACTGGACCCAACCCAGTTTGGTTTCATAAAGGGCAGATCTTGCCTACTCAACCTGGTGGACTTCTTTGAGTAGGTCACCAAAGCAATGGATGAGGGCAAAATCATTCACACTTCCTACCTTGACTTGGCCAAGGCATTTGACACAATACCCCACTCAAGCATTGTTGGCAAACTCAAGAGGTTAGGTACAAACCTGTATGTCACCCGGTGGATAGCCAACTGGCTCACAGACAGACCCAGGAAGTTAGTATTAGGGTGTTCACTGCTACAATGAGGCCATTCACAAGTGGAGTCCCTCAGGGATCAGTCCTTGGACTGCTACTTTTTGGCATTTACTTCTCGGAAGTCAAGGCTAATGTTAGTGGTCTCTGGCTGACTAAATATGCAGATGATTGCAAATTAGGAGTTATCATTGAATCTCACACTGACACAAATATTCTCCAGGAAGGGCTGACACAGACAAACAACTGGTGTTAGAGTCATGGACTAAAACTAAATGCCAAGAAATGCATAATAGTATCCTTTGGGAAGTCATCCATCCCTGGTAACTATCATATTGACAACACACCCCTTAGAGTTGATCCAGTAGTCAGGGACATAGGGACACACATAGATAGTAATCTAGCCTGTGATCATCACATCTCTACAGTCGTGAGGAAATCACTCTATGTTGCGCAACTTATAAACAAAGGTATGACATCTAATTCCAAGGAAGTTATTGTTCCACTGTATTTGACATTCATCAGACCTATCATTGAGTTCAATGCTCCCTTTGGTATGTACCTTACCAGGTATATCCAACAACTGGAATGTCCACAGAGGTTCCTCACTAAAGGAATACAGGGCATAAGTAATATGTCCTGTGCAGACCACCTCAAGGCCCTATCCCTGTATTCTGTCTCCTACAGACTTTTGAGGGGAGATCTATGCCTGGCATACATGGCATTGTCAGACCCCACTCTGATGGACCTCCTGCATATCCACAAAACAAACAGTACCAGAATTACCCATTCTAAAGACTTAAACCTTGCCTGTGAAATAAATAGGACCTGCTGAATAGATAGGTATGTATCTCAGAGACTACCCCATCTATGGAACAGGCTCCCCATCCATGTGAAGCAGAGTTCCTCCCTAATCCAATTCAAGTGCAACTTGGACAATTGGATGGGAAACCAGAAATTCATTCCTGGTTTGGCACCTATATCTCTGATGCAAACAGGTAACCTGTAAATGGTTCATCTCCTAGGCCCATGCTTACACTTATCAAGGGTATCAGAACTTGTCAGAGATTTGGGATCCATAGCTATGCTTGAAAAGGCCATTGTGATTGCTAGCCTAGTAAACACCTATGAAACTATGAACCTCAAAGACCTCAAAAACAACAAACACACAAAGCACACTCAGCAAATTAAGCCTACTTCCTCACCTAGCACAAGGAATCCCAAAGTCACAGATTCTGAGCCCATAAAGCAGGAATCTATCCAACCAAACATTCTTGTTATAGGTGACTCCATTGTAAGACATACAGATGTACCTCTTACCAGGCTGAGCAAGGAATGAGTGACAGCTAGTTGATTCTCTGGTGCTAGGATCCATCAGATCAGCACAGACTCATGTCCTTGAAAAACATGTACCAGTATGACTCTGTCATAGTTCATGCCAGTGTCAATGATTTGAGGTGTACCTTCCTGGACTATATGAAGGGAGACATGCTGGAGCTCAGACTATGTATCTAAGGCAGGTATGAGCCTAGCACTGAACAGCATTTTACCTTCTCTAAGGATGATGCTGTGATATGAGCAAAAAATTATTGAGTTCATTGGCTTAGTTTTTGGTGTCATTTAAAGGAAGTTCAATATTTGTGTGCCTGGGAAGATACAGTCGACAGACCATGCTGCTTCTGTTTGCAAATATATTGTACACCCCATAGTGCCTTTTTTAGGCAATGCCAATCTGATAAACCTACCAACATAATGAAACAAGCAAAGGAAAATATGAAGGTATTAGTGATCAATGTTAAGAGTCTAAACAAGAAACTCCACTCCCTACAAAACTTTCTCACCCTGGAGGACACTGGCATCTGTGTAGAGACTAAGATGGTTTAAAATCACAGAGAGCACTTTGGCTCTGCAGGGCTATAACACTTTCTGCACATTTAGACCAGCTACTGCACAGGTGGGGAATAAAAGGTGGGGATATCCTAAATTACGTTGAGAAGAGATTCACATCAAGGCTGGTAAAGCAGCATGATGTGCTAGAGCTTCTTCATGTCCAAATAACCATTAGAAAGGTTCCATGCCATATACTAGTTAGCTATAGAACTTCCTCTTTGACAAAAGAAAACCACAGCATTTATCTACAGGAAACATAATAATTTAGTAGCATTTTCCTAGGTGATATAAACTGTCCAACTGTAGACTGAGAAATCTACACTGCCACTAGTATACAAGTACAGTGATTCCTGGATTTTATCAATACAAATGCCCTGGAACAGGCAGAGTACCCACTAGGAGGAATGATATCTTAAATCTTGTCCTTATGAATATGGGAGCATCTTTCACCATTCCTTGCATAACCTCATCACGTGTCACATCTGTCTCTTTCAAAATAAAACTGAAATCAGAGATCCCTTCCACCCATGGTATGTTTAGAAAGGTTTACCTTCATGTATGCATATTGCACAAGGGTGAACAGCAATTGTCCGAAAGGCCGTTTGCAAAGTTTGCAAACGCCGAACGGAAAAAGATTCGAATGTGCACATTGACATTCGCTCATTGCAGATTCGGCATTTTGGGGCAGATTGCACTATAGTGGGGATCATAAAATGGTCCCTTTCTCCACTGTGGTGCGATCTTGGAGTTAGAATATTAAAGTAGGGGGGTGTGGGGGGCACATGGGGGTGCAGGGGGATTTGCCCCCTGCTTTACGCTTCATTACATTCGTTTTTCGACATTTGTGTTCGAATTTCAGTGAATCTGCTTTTCGATTTGCTGATTTTTGAACATGTAGAACTGTTGCTGTTTTGATTTTCATGGTTACGATTCACTCATATGAGCAATTGCACTACTGTGATTCGTTGTTGTAAAGGTAAACTGTTTAGAAATATCTTTAAGACAAACTACCTACTCTTATGTGATACAATGACAAAGTTCAAATTCCCACCAGACCTGGTTAACTTTACTGAATATGCAGAAACGGATACCACCTCACTATACCAGCATGCAAATAACTGCATAAATGTAGATGTACACCATAGAAAGAAGTGCAGGGCAAATCCCAGAAAAAAACCCACACAGTGGAACGATATAAACAAACTTTATAATAGAAGGAAAATAATATCGTTAAAGAATAAGAAGATTAATTCCAAGAATGTTAGAGTCCTTGCCACTGAAATAAACAATCAACTCAGGAGCTTAATAAAATCCACCAAAGCCAAGTCTGATGCTAAAATAAATACTCAAGCCAAAGACAATCACAAGGCATTTTTTTCATTTTGCTTGTAATTTCAAGAACACAATGCAGCAATGCACTAAGCTGATTGTGAATGATGTTACTGTGAAGATAGGTGAAGGCTGCCAGCCTAGCCAGATAGAATTTTGTAGATAATTCTGTCATTTATAAGTATTAATGTAAGCCACAGGCTTGTTTTCTTAAATGTGAAAAGACTGCATTGGATATTGAACTGCAAAAATGTAACAACAGTGCACTCTGCTGTAAGAAAGCTAAGTCAAGCATTTTATGACGGTCTTTAATGTCAAAATTTGGAGCCGATATGTTTGGATGAAAAAATTCTGCCTATTTTTTTGAGGCCAGAGTTAATGGCTAGAATTTGCACATATAATTTCTTTTATTGCTCTGTTTCCTGACCAGCAAGATCAAGGGGCCATTAACCTCTGAGAGTGTGTTAGCCTGGGAATCTGAAAGAAATGATGTAATCTGAAATGAATCAGTGGTACTGTGTTGCCAACTTAAGGACAGAAAGAATGAGAGCATGAATGAGAGCATGAAATCATTTGTCTTGAGGACATCCAACATCACAAGCACTGTCTTGCTCTATATGTAAGTAGGATTGTAGAACTGTGTTTTCTCTTAGAAAGAGATAGGAATTAGGAAGATTAGACTAAGCATGTTTCTGTGTTGATGTCAGAACTTTTCTATGGTATTATTTTAAGTATTTCTCTGTGATCTCTGAACTCTTGACTAGCACTGTGTAATAAGAAGTATTGTCTTGTGTTATTATTATTTATTATTAAATATTTTTTAACTTTTCAACTATGGCTGTTTTGTGTAAAAATTATTTAAATAATGTAACAGGTAAGCAACGGATGAACCAGGCAGAAGCCAAGCAGAAAAATGCAGCTACTATAGCAATGAGACACAGTCACCAATTCTTCCAGTAAACAAAATACTCCATAAGGAAAATGCAGGCATCAAGGCAGGAAAAACACAGTCACAAAGTCCTCCAGTAGTAAAAAGCAATCCAGAATATTTATTGTAATAAAAGGTAAGCACTTCCGCAGTTAAGCTTCATCAGACCAAATGCAAAAAGCTAAAATGCACACCATTTAAACACATAGTGCTAAAGCACCACCCAATCGTAAAAATACATCAATTAAAAGGCACATCAATTAAAGTTAAACTGTTAAAGCTGAAAGACCACATTACCTGCAAATACTGGACAAAAAAGGATGCAAAAAATATATATATGGAAATCAAAACATATGTGAATAATAAGTATAAATATATACACGTGTAAACACACATATAAAAATATACATATATATATATATACATGTATATAAAAATATATACTACTAATGTTCTTATAAGCAACAATAAAAAACCAATGAAAAGAAAGAAATAAATGAATGAATAACCACTACTATTTCCTATTTACTTTTGGAGTATTCTTTTCTTTAATAAGGGCTTAATAGAAGCCCTCTCGTTCAGACCTCTCCCTCTATCTGCACGAAGGGTGATAATCCAACAAGTCTCCCTATGTTCTGTGTGTGTAATAATGTCACCTTCCCTAACACTGGGAGAAATAGTCTCAATGACCCCGAAGTTAAATGTATGAGATTCTCCCAGTCCCAATACGTGTTTAGATTGCGCGTTGTGTGTAGAGCCCCTTCTAATGTGGTAAATGTGCTCCCTCATCCTATCACGCAGCACCCTGTTCATCTTACCAACATAGAAGGAGCTGCAAGCATCGCACTCTGCTAAATAAACCACATAGGGAGTCATGCAACTGGCATGAGCATGAAAAGTGTATTCTCTGCAGAGATCTTGATGATTAAAAGTGTCAGAGGTGTTAATGAAGGAAAAAAAATTACAGTCACCACATGGTGTGGTAAGACCAGGAGTAAAAACCGTGGTACTTAAACCACTGCTATGGCAAAGTAGCCTCTTCAAATTTTTCCTGTTCTTAAATCAAAACCTAGGTTTATCACCTACAATCTTACCTATATCATCATCTACCTATAAAATAGGTCAGTGCAGTCCAAATAAGCTAGTGATATCTCTATGGTCACTAGTATAAAAAAGAGGAATCCTAGTTTCACCAAACCCCACACTAGGTTCATTACCACTAATTGCACTTGCCTCACATACTGGTCCGAAGTAAGGACTTGCTGTGGTAAACCTTAACTGATCTATATTAGACCAGTGTCTATTAATCTCTCCAAGGCTATAACGCCTGGCTAATAACTTCTTCTCTAAATTGCCCAACTCTTCCACAAAACCATCCATAGTGGGATTTAATCTGGAGGCCCTCATTCCATGTCCTTTAATCAGGTTCCAAAAAATATAACCGGGGTGCATACTAGACCTAAACAAAAAAGCATTCCTATGGCAGGTTTTACGATAACACCAGTATTAATAGTATGATCATGTAATTTCTCAATATAGAGATCTAAAAACTCAATACGAGTAAATGACCAGTTAAATGTAAACTTCAAAAAGCTGGTCAGGCCATTCATGGTCTCATGAAAATCCACTAAATCATCTAACGAGCCTCTCCATAACAAAAACAAATCATCAACAAAACGACGATAGAATAGGACATGCTCCTTAAAGCCCTCGGTAGCAAACAGGATGGTATTCTCCCAATGCGCAAAAAACATATTGGCGTAGCTATTGGCACATGATGTCCCCATAGCTATGCCATGCTTCTGTAAATACATTTCACCATCAAAGTGAAGACATTATTTTCAAGGACAATCTCTAAAAAATAGCAAATAATATCGACCTGTGCTGAAGTATAATCACCATGAAGCAGAAGGTATTCATGTATATACTGGATCCCTAACTCATTAGGAATCATGGTGAACAGGGACTGTACATCAAAAGTTACAAAAATAACATCTTCAACATCAATAATACCTCTAGTACATTCATAGAGGTCTAACAGAAACTGTTTCGAGTCCCTTAAAACCACCTGATTCAAATTAATGACTGGTCTCACAAACTTCTCAACATAAAGTGAAAGTGGCTCTGTGACCTAACCTCCACCTGCCACAATAGGTCTCATGGGTGGGTTAGTCAGGTGTTTATGTATCTTAGGCAGACCTTGTATAAGTGGAATCAAAGGGCTGACTACCTTTAGAAAAGAAAACATTTCTTCAGTAATAAGATGGGCAGAAAAAACATCAAATATACAATTACTTACAGATGAAATAACCCTGTATACGTCCTCAATAGTTATCTTATCATAAAAGCTACAGTCACTAACATGGAAGTCGGAAATTGACAGTAATGGGACCTATCCATCACAACAATAAGCCCGCCTTTATCTGCTGGACGAATCACAATAAAGTTATTGTGTTGTAACTCTTTCAAGGCTTTCCTTTCAACATATGAAAGATTAGATTTAGAGTATGTCCTCTGATTGTTCTGACTGTCATAAAAATTAAAAATATCTTCTTCAGTCAGTTTCAAATATGCTTCCACTAAAGGATGGTTACTGGGAACATAGCTACTCAATTTCTTGAGGGTGGGATGATAACCAGCATCATTATTAGATGCATGTCCTACACCTGTACCACCATATAGTAAATGCAACATAATATTCCTGCAGAACACTTTTAAATCTAATATTGTATCTGGCATCCTACTCTTACTTGTAGGTATAAAATTTAGGCCCTTACAAAGAACATGTCTCTACTCAGACGAAAGTTCATATGTAGAAATATTCCAAATTAATGATTCAGGGCCTTCCCCCACATCTTTTTTAAAATTTGATTCTGATTCTGTTCTCCAGATAACTTGCACTTCTGGCGCCCCCTGCTGACTGATCGTCCACGTCCTCCTCCTCTGCCTAAATGGACAGGTTGGGGAAAAGGGAGATCACCTATGGTGCCATTTCTCATAATATTAAAGGCTTCAGTATCGACATATTGAACATTTCTATCCTTGGGTCTAACCACCCTTTCTACCCTGTGACCAAAATCACTACTATTTTTATTATTATTAACTATGACTTTGGGGTATAAACTACCCGCATAACCGGCTTCAGGACAGATATAATCACAGCCATTAACACCTGAAAGCCAGTCTGTTTTGTTTAACAATGTACCTGCCCCAGGGTCTCTGCAAGGAGATTCCTGGTTAGCACTAGTGCATATAATAACCCCATTCATACCAATGGAACACGATACATCAGAACCATTAACAGGCTCAGACTCATGGTTGCCATTACCGGCATTAATAACAGGTTCAACATTGCGTCTATTTAAAGGAACATTGTCAAAAGATTCTATAACACGATTAACGTGTGAACTAGAGACACCATTCCTATCCACATTATGTCCAGGTCATGGCTACATAAACACGTGGCCTGTCCTAAAATCGTTAATATCCCTCAAAATGTTTGTCTTTTTCTGATACATGAGCTTACGCTCAAACACTGCAACTATACTAATGACCATAGAGATATCACTAGCTTATTTGCACTGCACTGGCCTATTTTACAGGTAGATGATGATATAGGTAAGATTGTAGGTGATAAACCTAGGTTTCGATTTAAGAACAGGAAAAATTTGAAGAGGCTACTTTGCCATAACAGTGGTTTAAGTACCACAGTTTTTAGTCCTGGTCTTACCATGCCATGTGGTGACTGTAATTTTTGTTCCTTCATTAACACCTCTGACACTTTTCATCATCCAGATCTCTGTAGAGAATACACTTTTCATGCTCATGCCAATTGCATGACTCCCCATGTGGTTTATTTGGCAGAGTGCGATGCTTGCAGCTCCTTCTATGTTGGTAAGATGAACAGGGTGCTGCGTGATAGGATAAGGGAGCACATTTACCACATTAGAAGGGGCTCTACACACAATGCACTATCTAAACATGTATTGGGACTGGGAGAATCTCATACATTTAACTTTAGGGTCATTGAGACTATTTCTCCCAATGTTAGGGAAGGTGACATTATTACACACACAGAACATAGGGAGACTTGTTGGATTATCACCCTTCGTGCAGATAGAGGGAGAGGTCTGAATGAGAGGGCTTCTATTAAGCCCTTATTAAAGAAAAGAAGACTCCAGAAGTAAATAGGAAATAGTAGTGGTTATTCATTCATTTATTTATTTCTTTTTATTGTTTTTTTATTGTTGCTTATGAGAACATTAGTAGTATATATTTTTATATATACTATATATAATATGTATATTTTTATATGTGTGTTTACACATGTGTATATTTATACTTATTATACACATTTTTATTTCCATATATATATTTTTTGCATCCTTTTTTGCCCAGTATTTGCAGGTAATGTGGTCTTTCAGATTTAACAGTTTAACTTTAATTGATGTATTTTTACGATTGGGTGGTGCTTTAGCACTATGTGTTTAAATGGTGTGCATTTTAGCTTTTTGTATTTGGTCTGATGAAGCTTAACTGCGAAAGCACTTACCTTTTGTTACAATAAATATCCTGGATTGCTTTTTTACTACTGGAGGACTTTGTGACTGTGTTTTTCCTGCCTTGATGCCTGCATTTTCCTTATGGAGTATTTTGTTTACTGGAAGAATTGGTGACTGTGTCTCATTGCTATAGCAGCTGCATTTCTCTGCTTGGCTTCTGCCTGGTTCATCCGTTGCTTACCTGTTACATTATTTCAGTTATTTATATATTTTTAGCAATGGAGTATTTATCCCTTGGTCTGCATTTTCTTTGTTTTGTTTTTATTAAAGATAATTTAAGCTCTAAGAGCACATTGCATGTATATAGTGATACTGTACCAAGTCACTCCAAATAAGTCTTGACTGTTAGGTTGCACTTACCATTTGGAAAATAATATTGCACAGTAATAATTGGACACTTTTTTAAGGGCCTTTGAGTAGTTGATAAATATTAGCTGGGTGGTGGTAGTGATTTCAACTGTATAGTCTGGGTAAAAGGGGCACATCTGGAGAACCTGTGCCAGCCTTTCCCAAAAGTGTCTGTGTTGTTGTATAAACTCTTATCTCAAAGTGTGTGTGTGTCAGCTACTTGGGCAGGGACATGAAGCACTGGTTGGACAGAGAGGGTGCTGGAGGTTTTAGCTTGCCCACTAGGCTGAGATCTGGACCCTATATGTGTATAGGAGATTCTTATTGGGGACCTGGAGAGAAAGGGAGAAACCAGCCCCAGACTGACCGCAATTTCTGTGTGCTCTTAAGGGAAATTGTACTTTACTGTGTGCGTATTTATTATCCTTTCCCTATATGGCAGCCCCTCACAGGTGTTAGTGGTGAGGATTGAGGCTCCTTGATTGCTGTGCCAGTGCACGGGGATCACATACTAATTGTTTGGCAGTGGTGGGATATCCACATCACATATTATTTGATTGGCAAATACTAATTGGTTTGTAGTGGTGTGGGTAGTGTGAATTCCTGTAGCTTGTGTACAGTGATCACTGAAGGTGTTTTTGTACTCTAAATCAGCCATGCAGTGAATACTCAGAGTTCACATCACAATTGTTTTATTTCTTTTGTTAGCATAGTTAGTCAGGGAGAGCAGGCAGCATGTCATCAGAGGAGTATGGAAAGCTGACAATGAGCCACTGGCTGAGATGTGCCAGGCTGGGGGATTGGTCCATGGAAACGTGACTAAGGCAGACATGATTGCACCTTTGGTCACAGCTGCATCAGAAAACAGCAACCATTAGGATGATCAGATTGGCAGTGGAGATGTACCATACTCAGATAATGGGCAGCTCATCCTTTCTGCAGAGGACTTAAAAATCCATCTGGAGCTAAAGAGAATTGAGTTGGAGGCCAGGCATTTGGAAATAGAAGCAGCTGAGAGACTGAGGCATCTAGAGAGTGAGGACAATGAGAAACTGTGACGGTTACAGGCTGAGGAGAATGAGAAACTGCTACTCCTGGAAGCTGAGGAAAAGGTGAGGCAGAGGCAGCATGAGAAGGAGATGCTGACTCTTTGCCAGAGTCATGGAGGTAATGGGGAAGGGAGTAACTGGACCCCAGAAGCACAAAAGGTCAGTAAATTTCTTCTGCAGTTTATAGAGTGGGAGAATTTTGATAGTTTCATTCATATGTTTAAGAGAGCATGTAAACGGTATGATGTTGACCAAAGGCTCTTGGTACGGTTCCTGACTCCCTTACTTCATGGGAAAGCTGTAACTGTGTTGTCTAAAATTTCTGATCAGGAATGTTTTGATTATACAGTTGTTAAGTACTGCTTGTTACAATGTTTTAAGCTAACACCTGAAACATATAGGAAAAAGTTTCATGAGCAAAGACGCAAGGCAGATGAAAGTGTGTGTGAATATGTTGCTGAACTGAGCACTTATTTTCATATGTGGGTGAGTGGATGTCAGGTCACCAATTGTGAAGGGCTGGAAGACCTTTTGGCAAGGGAACAAGCCCTTACCACTTTGCCTGAGGACATGAGGATCTGGTTAGCTGATAGACAATGTGCTACTTCAGATGAAAGAAGGGAGACCTGTACCTAGCAAGCAGGGCATCTCTGCACAGGAAATGGACCCCCAGTACTGCTCATGGGTCTAAAGGAACCCATGGTGGGCAGCACAGACTGCCCCAACAGAATCTGCCAGTAGCAGAGGAAGCTGCTAGTCCAGGTACATGTCCAGGACCTAGGGTTAAATGTTTTGAATGCAACCAGTGGGGTTTTCTGGCATACAGATGTCCACAGAGGCAAGGTGTGGAATCAAAGTTGAGAGAGACAGTAAGTGGGAAAGACAAAATGCCAGTAGTAGGTTGTCTTGAGACAATAAGGGTATGAAACTACTATCTTGCAGATGCCCTGATAGGGAAAGATTTGGATGAGGCAGTACCATGTGCTTATGCAGTTACACACAGTCAGGCTAGGAGAGAAGCATGTGGGTCTGGTAGCCTGGGGAGACCCAGACAGACTGCATACTTGCAGCCAGGACTGGTAAGGTGGTTACTTCAGGGATGAGCTCATCTGTAGCAGTGAAACTGAAGGTGAGCCACACCTGCTTGTGGGTACTGATGTTCCCTTGGACACATGGACTGCAAAGGTATAGGTGAGTAGTAGGTAGTAGTACCCAGGCTGACCACTGTCAGAGGATGCCAGACTTCTTGTGGAAGGGAAGCTGGGAAAGGTTACAAAAAGAGAACTGAGATGAGACAGGCTCAGCTCTCAGACTCTACATTGCAAGGCCTGAGTCAGGTAGCTAGTGAGGCACCTGATTCTCAAGGGAAGGGGATCTGTATTAGGGGACAAAGGGTTACTGTATAGAGAGTGGACCCCTGAGGGAGGGCTAAAAGGTGAGAGGGTACAGCAGTTGGTAGTGCCTAGAGCCTACCATCTTGGACTTCTAGCCATAGCCCATGATATTCCCTTTGCAGGTCATATGGGCATAAAACATACAAAGAGATGTATTATGCAGAACTTCTATTGGCCTGGAATTTCCAGAGATGTAACAGGGTACTGCAGGACCTGTGATCAGTGCCAAAAGGTAGGCAGGGCAGGAGATAAGGTGAAACCTCCTTTGATGCCTTTGCCTGTGATTGAGGAGCTATTTCAGAGGGTAGCTATGGATATTGTGGGGCCTCTGAGTACCCCAAGTTCCACAGGGAACAAGTATATCCTAGTGGTAGTGGAATATGCTACGCAATACCCTGAGGCAGTGGCTTTGTCCTCCTTTGAGGCAGAAAAGGTGGCAAATGCTTTTTTAGTGATTTTCAGCAGGGTAGGTTTCCCAAAAGAAATACTCACTGACAGAGGTGCCAATTTCATGTCAGACCTGCTGACTTGTCTGTGGAAGTACTATGGGGTGAAGCTGCTGAAGACCACCCCCTACCATCCCCAGACTAATGGTCTTGTTGAGAGGTTAAACTCTACAATCAAGTCCATGCTATGGGCATTTGCATACCAGTTTAAGAGGGAGTGGGACAAATATTTGCCTCTTCTTTTGTTTGCTTACAGTGAGGTTTTTCAGGAATCCACAGGTTTTTCACCATTTGACTTGCTGTATGAGCATAGGGTGAGGAGACCTCTAGATTTAATTTGAAAAGGTGAGTATGAATCTCACAAGGAGTCTGTTGTGGCATATGTCCTAAACCTCAGGACAAGGCTCAGGGAACTCATGGGCTTGGCCCAGGAGAACCTGGCAGAAGCCCAACAACAGAAAAGGTGTGTTATAACAGGAATGCTTGAGCTAGAGAGTATGCTGTGGGGCAGCAGGTAATGGTTCTCATTCCTGACAGACACAACAAGCTGCAAGCAGCTCAGGAGGGACCCTACAAGGTGGTAAGAAAGGGAAGTGGTGTTAACTACATGGTAGAACTGCTAAGCAGGAGGCAGAGGCATACATTGTACCATGTTAACATGACAAAACCTTACCATGATAGGGAGGCCCTTGTGCTGAGCATTTGCAGTGCATTGCAGGAGGAGTCTAAGGGAGATCTGGTGACTGATCTCCTCAGTGAGGCTCAGACTGACACCTCAGTTGAAAGGGTAGCAATGTCCCAGCAGCTGTCTCCTACCCAAGATCGAGAAATTTGAGCAGTGTTACAGGAGTTTGGGGACATGTTCACTAAGAAACTAGGGTGCACCCACCTTGTGCAGCACCAGGTGGATACAGGACCCCAAAGGCCTATTAGGCAGGCCCCTTATAGGGTGCCTGAGAGAGTCAAACAGACTCTGAGGGAGGAGATACAGGAAATGTTGGAACTAGGGGTAATTCAAGAGTCCAACAGTCCGTGGGCCTCCCCAGTGGTGCTGGTGCCAACGAAAGATGGCAGCAGCAGGTTCTGTGTGGACTACAGAAAATTAAATAGTCACACAGAGTCAGATGCTTACCCCATGCCTTGGACAGATGAGGCCCTAGAGCAGCTGGGTAGGGCTAAGTATCCTAAAAACATTGATCTTACCAAGGGTTACTGGCAGGTGCCCTTGACTCCCAGTGCTAGAGAGAGGTCAGCCTTTGTGACTCCTTTTGGCTTGTATGAGTTCACAAAGATGTCCTTTGGGATGAAAAATGCCCCAGCAACTTTCCAGAGGCTGGTAGATCATATCCTAGCAGGAGCAGGAGGGTTTGCCCTTCCTTACCTAGATGATATTGCCATCTACAACCATTCCTGGCAAGAGCACCTACACCATGTCAGGGAGGTACTGGGCAGACTACAGAGGGCATGGTTGACTATTAAGCTGAGCAAATATCAGGTGGGTATGGCAGAGGTCTCCTACCTGGGACATAGAGTGGGGAGTGGTAAGATCAGGCCAGAACCTGCCAAAGTAGAAGCCATTCAGGCATGGCCTGCCCCTGTTATCAAAAATCAGGTGAGGGTATTCCTAGGGACAGCAGGGTACTACAGAAAGTTCATCCCCAGTTATAGTACCATAGCTGCTCCCCTCACAGACCTGGCAAGGAAGAACAGAGCCATCCAGCAAAATGCCAAGTTGCTAAGATGGAGCCTAGGTTTGCAAGCATATGATATGTCAGTGCAGCATTGCAGTGGGATTAGCAATGCCAATGCAGATGGGCTCTCAAGACAGGAATGGGGTAGGGTATACTCAGATAGACCTAACCCTCTCAAGCAATGTTTCTCACGGGTCATTTGAAAAACTAGCTTGAGTTCTCTGAGGTGGAGATGTGTGAAGATAGGTGAAGGCTGCCAGCCTAACTGGATATAATTTTGTAGATAATTCTGTCATTTGTAAATATCAACGTAAGCCACAGGCTTGTTCTCTTAAATGTGAAAAGACTGCATTGGATATTGAACTGCAAAAATGTAACAGCAGTGCACTCTGCTGTAAGAAAGCTAATTCAAGCATTTTTTGACTGTCTTTGATGTCAACATTCAGAGCCGATATCTCTGGATGAAGGAATTCTGCCTGTTGTTTTGAGGCTAAAGTTAATGGCTAGAATTTGCATGTATAATTTCTTTTATTGCTCTGGTTCCTGACCAGCTGCAAGATCAAAGGGGTCATTAACCTCTGAGAGTCTGTTAGCCTTGGAACCAGAAAGAAATGATGTAATCTGAAATGAATCAGTGGTACTGTGTTATCAATTTAAGGACAGAAAGAATGAGAGCATGAGAGCATTTGTCTTGAGGACATCCAGCATCACCAGCACAGTCTTGCTCTATATGTAAATAGGATTTTAGAACTGTGTTTTCTCTTAGAAATAACTAGGAATTAGGAAGATTAGACTAAGTGTTTTTCTGTGTTGACGTCAGAACTTTTCTACAGTATTATTTCAAGTATTTCTCTGTGATCTCTGAACTCCTGACTAGCACTATGTAATAAGAAGTATTGTCTTGTGTTTTTATTATTTATTATTAAATATTTTTAAACCTTTCAACTGTGGCTGTTTTGTGTAAAGATACTTTAAGCTCTAAGAGTACATTGCATGTATATAGTGATACTGTACCAAGTCACTCCAAATAAGTCTTGACTGTTAGGTTGCACTTACCATTTGCATAATAATATTGCACAGTAATAATTGCACACCCTTTTAAGGGCCTTTGGGTAGCTGATATATATTAGCTGGGTGGTGGCAGCGATTTCTACTGTATAGTCTGGGTAAAAGGGGCACAGCTGGAGAACCTGTGTCAGCCTTCCACAGGGTTGTCTGTGTTGTTGTATAAGCTCTTATCTCAAAGTGTGTATGTGTCAGCTACGTGGGCATGGACACGAAGCACTGGTTGGACAGAGAGGGTGCTGGAGGTTTTAGCTTGCCCACTAGGCTGAGATCTGGACCCTATAGTTGTGCCAGTGGGGAGTCTTATTGGGGACCTGGAGAGAAAGGGAGAGACCAGCCCCAGAGTGCCTGTGATCTCTGTGTGCTATTAAAGGAAATTGTACTTTACTGTGTATGTATTAATTATCCTTTCCCTATATGGTCACCCCTCACTGGTGTTAGTGGTGGGGATTGAGGCTCCTTGATTGCTGAGCCAGTGCACGGGCATCACAGTTACCTACACTGAAGATGTAGTGAACCTACTGGGCTGATATTTTTTGCTCTAACTTTACCCCTCTCTCTCGTTGTGTCCCCCAAGATCTACCTGAAACTGGCCCACTTCCGACTGTCACAGAAGACCAACTAGAGAAAGTCCTATCAAAAGCTAAAAATACTGCATTGATGAGTCCTGACAGTATCCCTGGATGCATCTTAAATATCATGAAGCATGATTTAGTCACACCCCTAACAAGACTGTTCAGTCTCAGCCTCATATAGGTTTTATACCAAGCAAATGGAGAACAGCTATTGTCATTACTTGCAAAAGGGAGGACTTTCCATAGACCCAGGCATTACAGACCCATAAATCTAACCAGACTCATATGCAAAGCCATGGGAAGACTTATCACTGAAGTAATCAATCGGGACATACAGAACGGGTCTATATCACAACATCAAAGTGTCAAAACTTTGAATGTTATAATATTGAACCCAAAACCACAAAAGCTGAAAACCTCGAAGACTGAGAACAGCGACTTTTTTCCCTGGGAAAAAAATTGCTGTTCCAGTACAAAATGCGAAACACACGAACACTACAAACTATTTCTAATGTGGGGGGCTTTGCCCCCCACACCCCCAGTGTGGAGGGCTGTGCCCCCCCACAGCCCCATACTTAAATATACCAACTCCAAGATCGCACCACAGTGGAGGAAATAGCGAAGCCATGGAAACGACCCACCAAATTCTTTTCCTGGGAAAGAATTCAATGTTCTGGGGCTTCGATATTTTCAGTCTTTGAACTTTCAAGTTCAAGTTTTTTTTGTTCGAACTTTTCAATGGTCAGACTTTTGATATATACCCTACAGAACCATCAAATACTGAACCAGTCTCAGTTTCAATTCATCAAATGCAGGTTATGCACTCATCCTGGTTGATTTTAAGAAAAGGTCAGCAAAACAATGGTACACACTGCATACTTCAACCTGACCAAAACTTTTGACACAATTCCCCACTCAGGCATAGTAGAAAAGCTAAATAAACTGGTAATAAATCCCCTGTCACCTGTGGAATTGCCAACTTTCAAAGACAGGATGCAGATAATCAAAATAGGGGAAGTTACCTCAAAAAAGAGAAAAGACACCGGTGGTGTCCCCCAGGGTTCTGTGATGGGTCCTCTCCTGTTTGGCATTTGCTTTTCTGAAGTAAAAGGCAATAACAAAGGAGTCTGGCTGACTAACTCTGCAGATGACTGCAAACTAAGTTCAGTCATTGAATCCCCGTATGACTTAGCCATCCTGAAGGAAGGTTTGCCCCAAATAATTCCTCAGAGCTGCTCTTGGTTTGACTACTTCTCCTGAGATTACACTGAATCTGCTGCATGTAAAGCCATCCACTGCTGAAATAACAAATACGTATTATTTTTGTACTTCAGCTGATTATTTTTGCTGTATTTCACAATAATCCTGTATTAATTGTTACATTTGTCAAACTTTAGTAGAGTTTCACAGCTGAACTGTTTATGTTGCTGCTGTAGTACTTAATTACATTGTGTCTGCTAGTTTTACAGGCAGTAGTGTCTAGATTGTGTTGTTTCTCTGCACTTGAGCTCACAAAACAGCATTCTTACATTAAGAGAGTTTTATGACTGCAATCTTGTGGCAGAAGTATGCTGCAGCAAACATGTCTGAGTTGGCTGCTGGCTGCAAGCTTATTGTGTGTTTTCCTGATTGGTCTGTAGGCCTTGCTGTTGTAAAACTTGTTTTTCATGACTCTATAAGCCCAGTGTTTGTGTGGGTTTGTGCTCAATTCCTCAGAGCTGCTCTTGTTTTGGATACTGAGGTTTACACAACATCTGCTGTAGCTAATGCCATCTGCTACTAAAAGAATGAAAATAAGTATCGTTTTCTACTTTTCCTGATTCTTTTTACTGTATTTCACAAAAATCCTGTATTAATTGCTAGATTTCTTGCAATTTAATAGAGTTTCAAAACTGAATTGTCTCCACTGCTTATGTAGTAGTTAATTACATTGTGTCTGCTAGTTTTACAGGGCAATAGTATCTATATTGTGTGGTTTCCCTGCACTTGACCTCTAAAACCAGCATTTTTACATTAAGAGAGTTTTCTGACTGCACTCTTGCGGTAGAAGTTTGCTGTAGAAAACCTTTCTGAGTTGGGGGCTGCTGGTTGAAAGCTTATTGTATGGTTTCCTGATTGGTCTGCAGGACTTGCTGTTCAAAATCTTGTTTTTCTGATTCTATATAGGCCCGGTGTTTGTGTTAGACTTCTGTCTGTGCAGTGGCAGTTAGCATTAACCTGTATAGATGCCAGTGCTATCAAGTTAAAATTCACCTTAGAATATCTCCCCAGTCTTCTCCTGGGTAAAACCTATAGTAAAAAACCTGAAACCATGGATAGGCACTTTCCTGCCATCTTTGTGGCTAGCCTGGTGGATATATGCATCCTGAGGCAATGTAGCAATTGTCTCACATATACTGACAGCCACTTAACCCTGAAACAAACATAGTATGTAAGAGATTTATTGTTAGTATTCAAGTTGTTCTATATTGCTTTCACTAAGTTGGTTCATTACTTATATGTTGGATTAAAAGCAGAACAGAACGCTTTGTTTCCCTGGATGTTTTTTATGTGGTTTAAGTGTTGTTTTAACCATTGGTTGCTGTTCGTTTTTGAGATGTGAGAGATGTAGTTACATTATGAAAGTTGAGGTATGACTCTCACATACTGACAGATCAAATGACAAACAGATTGTCAGCACATGCACATCATTTCCCTTACTAAATAAGGTCTCAACACAAACCCACATATGCAAAGGTTCTCACCAGTAACTTACTGAAACTTCAGAGGCCTCCTGTATGCTGCCCTCAGAAACTGCAGGCAAATAAAACCAAGTCAACACCAACTACAATGCTTAAAAATACACATCACAGTGTCTCCAGAAGCAAAACCATAAGATGAAGCTCCACACATTCAAACATTTTGGTCATAGAAAACTCCATCGTGAGACACATGGATAAAGAGAGGGTTACAGTCAGTTGCTGGTCAGGGGGGGCAGGATTTGCCAGATCATGCTAGCACTCGGATCACTTAACCACAAGTACCAGTATGATTAAGTCATTGTCCATGTGGGTGTGAATGACCTGAGGTGTACCTCCCTGGACTATATGAAGACAGGCATGATGGACCTCTCTGAATATGTGTCTCAGGCTGGTGTGAGCCTCACGTTGAGCAACACTCTACCTTCACCAAGAATGATACCACAATGCAAACAGAAAATGATTCACTTCAGTAATTGGCTTAGCTACTGGTGTCATTCCAAGGGGATACAGTATTTGTCAGCCTGGTATAACATGATCAACAGACCACACTACTTTGCTAGAGATGGTCTGCACTTGTTGCTGCTAGACCATTGAATATTGGCCACTGCATTAGCCTGTTTTTTTTAGGCGGTGCCAAGTCAACAGACCTAACAATGTGACAAATTCTTCTTATGCCAAGCTGATGGTACTACTGCTCAGTGCTACAAGTCTTAATAAGAAACTACACTCCCTGTAATTCTCCTTTCCCTGGAGAATGCTGAAGTCAGTGCAATTACAGAGACATGGTTCAAGGCTGTGCAAAGCACCCCAGCAGTGCAAGGCTATAATGCCTATCACACATTCAGACCATCCTCTGTAAAGGAAAAATGAAAAGAAGAGGTGTTTCCATTTACATAAAAAACAATCACACCTCTAGATTGGTCAAGCAGAATGACTTGGTTGAGATACTCCATGTTCAGCTGACCATAAGCAAAATCCACCACCATATCATTGCTAGCTACAGGTCCTCAGCCATGAATCATGAAAACCACTCCACATACCTGAAGTTAGTAGATTCACTTGCCATTCAGCCCAGCTCACTAGTCATGGGAGATTTTAACTACCCCTTCATAAACTTGGAAACATATATGACCACTAACATGCAGGCTCACTGATTGCTGGACTTTGTCAATGCAAATACTCTGGAACAGCTGGTTTGCACTCCACACTAGGGACTCAAACATTCTTGACATAGTACTCATGAAAAAGGGAGAGCATTGCCCCCCAGAGTAATGTTCTCATTGGTAAGATCGGATCATAAATCTGTCTTCTTTGAAATAAATGGAATGGTTCTAACCCTGTCAAACCCTAAACCCCTAAAGAATTTTTCCAAGGCAAATTATCTCCTATAAAGTGATAGCATAGGTAATTTTAAAGCTCCCCCTAACTCAAAATATGGAGGCCTATGCAGAAGTATACCTAAATACCCTGCACAGCTACTTAAACAACTGCATAGACATGGTGGTACCTTACCGAACTAAACCCAGCTCTAACCAGAAAAACAAGCCACCATGGTGGACCACTGGCTTAAATAGATTATACAACAGAAAGAAGAAATTCTTGTCTAGAAGTAAGTGGGAGGGAGCACAACAAAGAAAAAAAAATCTCTCATTTGTCTCAACAGAAAAATCAGGGAACTAGTTAAGTCTTCAAAAGCTAAATATGAGACTAAAAGAGCCTCCTAAGCAAAGGATAATCACAAATAAATGTTTAGTTATGTCTGAAATTGTAAGGGGAAACAATCAGCTATGTGCTGAGTTGCCTGTAGATGGCACTACCTATACTAAGCATAAGAAATAACAAACCTGCTGGCTGTTAAAATCAGCTCAAATTTCACCCCCTCATCACCACTGGTCACTCCTCATAAAATAGTCCCTACCATTCCTTTGCCTGTTATCATAAAAGAACAGGACATCATTGCACGATCTAAAGCTAGAAACATGGCATCAATGGGCACTGAGAGAATCCCAGGTTGCCTATTAAATAGTTTGAAACATGACTTTGCAGACCCACTCAGATCTCTATGTAACCACAATCTCCAGAAAGGCTTTGTTCCAGTAGAGTGGAGGACAGCAACAGTCATCCCTCTGCAAAAGGGTGACCATCAACTGACCAAGGAAACTACCAATCTATAAGTTTGTCTAGTCTCATTTGCAAGGCTATGGTAAAGATAATCATGGACATGATTAACAATGACATAGGAAGTATCCAGACTGTAAGCCTAGCGCAGTTTGACAAGGGTAAGTTCTGTCTGCTTAGTCTGGCGGACTTTTTTGAGAAGGTCTCCAATGTCATGTATGAGGGTAGCACAGTGCATACCATCTACCTTCACCTGGCCAAGGCATTTGATGCAATACATCAGTCGAGTATTATAGATAAACTCACAAAATTGGCATAAAAAATTGGGCATAAACCTTTATGTCAACAGATGGATAGCCACATGGTTTATGGATAGGACACATGTTGTTAGAGGTGGGGAATTCACATCCAGTAAGAGGCCCAGTCACCAGTGGAGTACCACAGGGTTCAGTGCTGTGCCTCCTCCTATTTGGAAAATACTTTTCAGATGTCAAGGCAAATGTAGGTGGCCTTTGGCTGACCAAATTTGCTGATGACTACAAGTTAGGGGCAATCATTGACTCCCCAAACAATGTTGAAATCCTACAGAAAGGGCTGGACACAGTAATGATTTGTGTCAGAGTCCTAGCCTCAAATTACAGACTAAGAAGTGCATAATAATATCCTTTGGGAAATAAAATACCCCTGCAAATTACAACACTGATAGCATCCCCCTAAAAGGGGACCCACTGGTGAGAGATCTGGGTACTCAGATAGTAATGTGAACTATGACCACCATGTGTATATGGTGGTGAGGAAATCCTTCTATGTGGCTCAGCTTATACGTAAGGGCATGATGTCTAGATTTAAGGATATCATAGTACTGCTGTACTTAGCTCTCATCAGGCCAATAATCAAGTGCAATGCACACTTTGGCATTTACCTTGCCAGGCACCTGCAACAGGGTATAACCAACATGTCATGTGTAGACTGATTAAAAGCCTTTTTACTGTATTCAGTTTCCTACTGATTACTGAGGTTTGTGTCTAAGCTACAAAGCAGTCTCTGACCCAGCCTTGATGGAAGTGTTGCATATTTGAAAAAATAACTACATGAGGGTTACCTGCTCCATATATCTAAATTTGATCTCTGACATGAATAGATTATGCTGGCTAGACAGATGTGCATCCCGGAGATTGCCCCTCCTCTGGAATAGGCTTCCTATTCATGTGAAGCAGAGCTCTTGCCTGACCATCTTCAAGTGCACTATGGACTGATGGATGGGAAATCACAAATTCACTCCTAGGGTGACACCCATGTCCTCTGTGGACAGAGGTAGTCTCTAAAAATAGTGCAAACCCCACCTGCTGACACCTGTTACCTTTCACCTAGGGATAGAAAATTGGGTAAAATCTGGGTAAAACTGGCTAGGCTTATTATAGGGGCTCTTGAGTCGTTAGCCTAATAATTTCCTACGGATCTATAAATAACTGGTGCCAAAATCATGGACTGAAACTAAGCTCCAAAATGCATTATTGTTTTCTTTGGGAAGTCATCTACCCCAGGAAGCTATCACATTGATTATACACTCTTAAGAGTTGACCCAGTTGTTTGGGATTCGGAAACGTATGTGGATAGCAACCTAACCTTTGATCAACATGTGTTTATTGTTGTAAGAAAGTCCTTCTGTATATTATTATTAACAAAGAGATTGTGTCAGGATATAGGGATGTCATGGTCCCCCTTTACTCAGACCTCATTAGGCCAGTCATTGAATATAATACCCCCTTGGTATGTATCTGTCCAGACATATGCATCTACTGGAACACCCTCACAGATACCTTACTAAAAGGATACAATGCCTAAACAACATTTCCTACATGCACTGACTTAAAGCAGTATCACTATAGTTGGTATCTTACAGATTGCTAAGAGGTGGCCTGTGTCTGGCATACAGGACATCATGTGATCCATTGCTGATGGATTTACTGCACATCAATAAGTCAAAATGAATCAGAAATACTTGGTCCAGGGATCTAAACATCTTATGAAACATCAACAAAACAATTTGGGGAGACACATATATCTCACAGAGGATGCAGTTGTTCTGGAACAGATTCCTCAGCCACACAAAACAAAGTTTATCCCTGTCCATATTTGAGCACAATTTAGATCGTTGGATGGGAAACAGAGAATTTACACCAGGACTGGACTCAGTACCTTTAATGGAAAGAAGCAGTTCCTAAATGCTCTATGCCATGCATGGGTCTTCTCAAATTGTCTGTGATATGATCCGTGTTATTCTCATTAGGGATAATATATAATTATTGACCATGAGAGGGGTAAGGACAATCTACAACCAAATGGGATTGATTATTTCATGCACAAAAAGAGAAACTGACTAGACTTAAAATAATGTGCAAGGGCAGCAAGCCAAGTACTAACCTATGGACTTATGAAATGCAAAGTGAAGCAATGTATTCATGTGCTTAATATATGAAATGTGAGTGTTTTCTTGGTTGGTAGTAACTGCATAGGTTTACAGGTGATTGCTAGGCTAATTGCCCTGAAGGGCCATTTTTAAGTCTAGCTAATAATCTAAGGTCAGAATTAAACCTTGGCCTATGAGGTGAAAACTTTCATCAGTATGCCAAACCCTCCTCCTGCAGCTACAGATGGTAGTAGTTTGATTTAACAATAAGAATGAAAGAAAAAGTAGGTTGGTGAAATGATAGGAAAGACAGACTGTGAAGTTTTTGACTGAGGAAGGGAGAAGACAATGAAAAAGTGCCAGCTTGAAAGATAATGAGATTTTATGAAGTTAGATAGAGTATGTGGTTTAGAAAGTAAAGAGGTGCAAGAGTTGTTGATTAAGACAGATCTGGGTAGAAAATAGCCAGGTGAGCAGGAAGAGCAGAGCCAGGATTGGTTTAGGTTCTGTTTAAGTTGTTTTTCTTTTAGCTTTTCCCAGTTAGGGATCACCACAGCGGAACTCTGGTCCGCTAATGATTGGCAGTCGATTTTTATGGTGCTGAGGTGCCAGCCTGATGCCCAACCTTCAACAAAGGCACGCCCATTCACGCATGTCTTTTGAATGCCACTCGACTGTGGGGAGGACATGCAGACTCCACACAGAAGACACTCCAGCCGAGAATCAAACGGGAAAACCTCTTGCTGTGAGGCAACAACGCTATCGCTGCATCACCGCGGCTTCATTTAGGTTCTGTTTAAGTAAGGTTTTGAATTTCAACCAGTAAAAAGGTAAAAAAATGGAAGAGTGGGGAATAAACCAAAGAACCAATAAAGCACAATTTCTCCAATGGTACAGGATCCAATGAAGGCTGTCCCACAAAGTAATAGTCCACAAATAATCCAAAAACGTAGAAGATTAGGTAGTGCGTATAAGATTTATTAGCGATATAGAAAAATTTATAAATTCGCTTTCATTTCCAACATGGGAAACTTCATCAGAATAAAATGCCTTTGTTCTAACCAACTTTTTATATCTTGGTTGATTAGGTTTAATTTAACACCTTAATTGAATAACTGCATTTAAAAAGACAAAACAGTAATTTGTAAAAACAGGTATTACAGAATTTGTACAGCAGCAAAAAATATATATATAAATAACAAGTAAAAAACATTTCATAATGATTATCTATTAAGTCAAGTGTATATAATGTTGTGTAGTATATGAAAATGTATAAGTCTATGTTAATCAAAATTTCTATACATCAGTCTAGTATATGAGTGTGTAGTAAGTTGTATAAATGGTATAAAACTATTCATACTCCATAAAGTAAATGTTGATGAAACGGAGTATGTTGTTCAATAAATAATTGATCAAATAATAAAATTAAAATATTTTAATGAATATCTTAAAAGAAAATAAACATTAATAAAATTGTGTATTTTATTTTCTTTTCTTTGTGTTTTTGTTTTTACTTTGTTTTATTCTGTTTGCCCTTAGTTTTAGGGCAGGTAAAAGAGACACATGATCATTCATCCCAGGGGGTGTATTGGAGTCTAGTCTCAGTTGCCAAATCAATTCCCGGTAACTGAGTTGGTTCTCCCATTCCCCCCCCTCTGTTGTTCCTAGGTACTGTTTCCAAAATCCAAAACTTAAAGTAAGCTCCCTTGCAAGAAAGTGTATGGCGGTAAAGGGCATTGGTCTCCTTCTTCTTGTTTACATCGTACATATGTTCATAAATTCTCGGTCGTAGATGTCTTTCTGTTTTACCCACATAGTGTCCCCAACATAAAGTACAATAAGCCAAATATACTACCCCACTAGTGTAGCATGTACAGTATTGTTTCCCTTTAAACTTAATGGGAATAGTTGGTAACTGTAGTTCCTCTTTGTTGGCTATAAATGTACATTGGGGACATTTTTCACATCGAAAGGTACCTTTTTTCCTTTTATCTTTCACTTCTTTCTTTCTCTCAAAAATAGCTTTTAGGTTAGGTCCCCTTCGGAAACTATAACATATACGTCTATCAAATATTCCTGAACTATTGGGCATACTCTTGAAAAACTCCCAAGTGAGAGATAAAAGGGGTGAATAGCATAGGTTTGTCTTTTTAGGATGGAGAAGTAGGTTAAAGTTTTCATTCTAGGATTCAATGGCAGGGATGGAGTGTTGAATGATCTCCTGTAATTTTGTTATAAATTGGGCAGAGTAGGTAAAGGTTGAGTCATTGACATTTTGTACAAAAATTGGCAAGATTGCCAGTAGTATATAAATACTTAACACTTGAACTGATTACAGAAGCATTTAAAAGGACTTTTTGTCTTATGGCATAACTTGGCTGCTCTTTCTTTCAAAATGCTGACAATGCTAATAGGTTAATTTAACCCCGGTTTATTGGCTGCGTACAGTCACAGTTGCCAGATGAGCTTACCATATGCTAATCTGACATCCTAGTTGCTACCCCTTTCTTGCAGCTCTACCTTCTCATGTATTGAAAACAAATATATATATATATATATATATATATATATATATATATATATATATATATATATATATATATTTAATTCCTGCAGCCCTGTGCATGTTTAACTAAGTGCACTTTTGTCATTGTTTTTAATTGTGTCATACTTGAATTGACAACATTCTAGTTCTTAAACATTTCTCAGTCTTATCAACATAAAATTCAAGGTATCCCCTTTGTTATACAATGCAGACTTTCTTCCCTTATCCTGAACCTGTTAATAATGGCTGTTTGTTATACATTTGTTTTCTATATTAATGTGTATACATTGTGCATAGCGCCAAGTGTTAACTATTCAGTTTGCTCTCACATTTGTCTTTCATATTCATTCCCCCTTTGTACACAAACTATGGTGTATTTCCTGTATTCTCAGTCAGATTTTCAAACTGGGAAAATATTTACCAGTTTTCAGTGACACCCATGATTCTAGTATAGAGCCTATTTTATGCAATACTATCATAGCTCTGTCAAAAGGTATAGTGTTGTCAACCATTCCTCTTACTGTGATAATGACATTGGTTTTGTAATTATTCTTTCTTAAGACACATGGGTACTTTTTTGGTTTGCATTCAAGCAGTGGTGGGGGACATTTTCTGTCCTTAAAATTTTCAGTTAGCTTATTAATTTCTGCATAAAACAGATGGTCTCCTGAGTTGATCCTAGTTATCCTGACCATCTTCCCCTTTATTAAGTTCATTTTGTTTGAAGGCTTGCTGATGTTGAAATGTAAATAGAAATTTAATAAACTTGCTTTAATGTGAATGTTGGAAATTTACCATTGATGTAGTCCTTACTGATAGAAATGTCCAAAAATATAGTGTTTCTAGACCATTCAGAGGTTAACCTTAAGAATTCATTGGAACAATTTAAATATGCTAAAAATTCTTCTACTGCATTACTTGTTCCTGTCCATTAAATAAAATATCTAAAATCCTAAGACATAGTTTAAAATACTGTCTATAAGTAGAACTGAAACATATCATGTTGTTGTGGAAGAGGGTCCATGCTGCCCCTATGGTAACTCTGCTAGTTTATTAGCAGTATTCCCCTTTAAAATACATTGTTATTATTCCCATAGAACCATGTTGCTATAGATGAGGGCCCATGCTGCCCCTATGGTAACTCTGCTAGTTTGTTAGCAGTATTCCCCTTTAAAATATGTTAAGTTATTATTTCTATAGAACCATGTTGTTGTAGATGAGAGTCCATGCTGCCCCTATGGTGACTATGCTAGTTTGTTAGCAGTATTTCCCTTTAAAATATGTTATTATTCCCACAGAACCATGTTGTTGTAGATGCGGGCCCATGCTGCCCCTATAGTAACTCTGCTAGTTTGTTAGCAATATTCCCCTTTAAAATACGTTATTATTCCCATAGAACCATATTGCTGTAGTAAGGGCCCATGCTGCCCCACTGATAACTCTGCTAGTTTGTTAGCAGTATTCCCCTTTAAAATACGTTAAGCTATTATTCCCATTGAACCACATTTTTGTAGACGAGGGCCCATGCTGCCCCTATGGTAACTCTGCTAGTTTGTTAGCAGTATTTCCCTTTAAAATACGTTAAGTTATTATTTAAAAATACGTTATTATTTCTGTGAAGGCTGCCAGCATAGCCAGATAGAATTTTATAGATAATTCTGTCATTCGTAAATATGAATGTAAACTACAGGCTTGTTGTCTTAAATGTAAAGAAATAGTGTTACATGTGGAACTGGAAATAAATGTGACAACAGTGCACTCTACTGACCAAAGTAAAGCATGTGGTGACCCTTTGATGTAGACAGTGGTGCCGAAGGGTCTAAATGAAGAAATTCTTTCTATTGTTTTAACCAAGAGTTAAATTGCTAGATTTGAACATGCAAATGTAATTTTATTGCTCTGCTTCCTGACCAGCTGCAAGATAACAAAAGGAGATGTTAAGAATGTAAATGCAGTTTCTTTTAGCCTGGGAACTCAGGGAAGTGTGAATAATGATGTAATGTGTAGCCTGGGAACCCCAGGAAAGTGTGAAGAATGATGTAATGTGAATCAGAACTGCAATTTCAATTTAAACAGAGAGAACCAGAGAGGATTAAGCACTTTTGTCTTGACCATCCAACTCATCAGCACAGTCTTGCTCATATGTAAGTTATCTTAGACTTGTGTTTTCTTTTAGAAATAGCTAGGAACTAGAAATATTAGACTAAGTGTTTTTCTGTGATGTCAGAACTGTACTACTGAATTATTTTAAGTATTTCTCTGTGATTTCTGAACTCTTGACTAGCACTGTGTAGTAAGTATTGTTTTGTGCTTTTATTACTTATTATTAAATATTTTAAAACCTTTCAACTGTGGCTGTTTTGTGTAGAGATAATTTAAGCTCTAGAGTGCATTGCATATTTATAGTGATTACTGTACCAAGTCACTCTAATAAGCCTTGACTGTTTAGTTATATTACCAATTGGATAATAATATTGCACAGTAATAATTGGATATCCTTTTAAGGACCATTGATTAGCTGATAAATATTAGCTGGGTGGTGGCAGGTGGTACTACCCGTATAGTCAGGGTAATAGGAGCACAGCTGGAGAACCTGTGCCAGCCTTTCCCAGGAGTGTCTGTGTGGTTGTATAAACTTTTATCTCAAAGTGTGTGTGTATCAGCTACTTGGGCAGGGACACGAAGCACTGGTTGGACAGAGAGGGTGCTGGAGGTTTTAGCTGCCCAGCTGGCTGAGATCTGGACCCTATAGCTGTGCCAGAGGGGAATCTTATTGGTAATCTGGAGAGGAAGGGAGCGACCAGCCCCGGACTGACTGTGATCTCTGTGTGCTGTTAAGGGAAATTGGACTTTACTGTGTGTATTTGTTATCCTTTCCTCTGGTGTTAGTGGTGAGGATTGAGGCTCCTTGATTGCTGGACCAGGGCACGGGTGCCACAATTCTCATAGAGTCACATTGTTGTAGATGAGGGCCCATGCTGCCCTTATGGTATTTTTGCTATTTGTTAGCAGTATTCACCTCTAAAATATGTTATTATTCAGGATCCATTTCATCAACTCTTCTAACAACCTAATATTCAAGTGTAGTTAACTTTCTGATTTCAGTCATGGATTCCTTAAACAAATACAGATCTCTTCAGTGGGGAATGGCCAAGAACATATTTTTATATCATTGATAACAAATACAGATTATTTTATAAACTGAACATTTCTAAATATTTCTGGAAATGTTATGAGTCTTTCAAGAAGTGTTCTGCATTTTCACAGAATTCTGTTGACTTGACATCTTCATATTTAGCTATTGCTTCTATTTTGAATCCTGCTACTGCCACATTGGGCCACAAAGGTGGATTTACTACACTTTTGTGGACTTTGGGAATGACAAACATGGAGGAAATAATAGGTTTTCTCACCCTCAAAAAACTTATACGTAGTGGGAGTAAGCTTTTTCGTAACTAAAAATCTTAAAGGAACAAGTTTATTCTATAGTAAATAATATTGATCTCATACCTAGATACCAAACAGTATTGCACACTGTCATTCAATATTTCAGTCATTCTTGCTTTATAGTCCATCACTACTAAACCTCACTTTTATCTGGTTTCATTAGCTGGATATATTTGTCCATAGTTAAGTTACTTAATATTTTCTCATTAGTGACATTATAATTACTCATTATAATTAGTAGTGTATTTTTTTTTACTGTTCTATCATATGCCAACTTTTTAAAGTCCCTTTTACGTAATTGTTTGAACAGACTAACAGCTGGGTGAAAAGGTAGATTGAAGGTACTTTTCCTGCTAAACACAGACACAGTGTTGGTATCATTGTCTTAAGAAATATGACAAAATTTGATTTCGTTGAATAAAACTTCAAATCTCTAGGGATTTCTGCTAAATCAAAATGACTTGCTGATACAAATGTGAATCCACACTCAAATAAAGGGTGATGGCATCAGTAATGGTGATGTTGCTATAATTAAAAAAATTAGAATTATTTTTTATTAAAATAAGTGGTTCTGATGACAATGTTAGTTGTTCTATTTCCCATGTTGTCATCTGTGTTTCCCCCAGTTATGTCTGGGGTATTATTTGGTTGTTTTTACCAATAACTGTCAGTGTTGTCCTTGCTTGTTCTTCTCCTGTTATTGTCTCTCCCCTGAACTAGTCTGTCTGTGCAATAAAGTATGGGCAATTTTAAAAGGTTGTTTGTATTGGCTTCTTATTGAAATGTTGGCTCGAACTGCCGAGTGCCTTAAAGCTGGAAAACAAAAGACAGAAATCCTGGAGAAGAGCGAATCTTGGAAATTGCTCTTCCCCTTAAAACTTTTTTTTGTGTGGAGAGCAAATCCCCCCTGCACCCCCATGTGGTGGCAAGCCTCCCACACTACCCCAAACTTATATATACCAACTCTGAGTTTGCCATAATTTGGAGAAAATGGAATATTCCAAGAAATAGCATCATGGACTCCGTATATACAAGTCCGATCTTTCGGCCATTCAGTCTGCATATTTTGGGACTCACACTAGTGGAACCTGACATTTCAAATGGTTATCTTTGTATCCATGGCATCTGAATCTTCACCTCCATCTGTGTACATCACCTCTCATTTCAGTGTATTCTTGCTCTCATGAGATTTTAGGTGTGGGTAGACCTGTTTGACTTCATATTCCTTATTGTCCCTTAAGATTTTTTCCTTTAGTTTTACAGGTTTTGATTTTGTTTCTAATAGAGAAATTTTGCTGGGCTTCAAATATCAAATCACCTATAGCAGAAGTATTTAATGTTGAAATTTCTTCTGTCAATATCTGTATTGTCATTTTGCTGCCCTTTACTAAAATGCACATAAACTCAAGCCCTAGACGGTCAAATAATTCCAGTAACTAACAATGTAATATAGACCCCAGGATCATACTGCTTAGGAATTTCCAAACTCTCAGACCCTAGGGACTTGTTTGTTTTTAATGTTTTCTCCTATTATATAATTTGCTGAAACTGAGGTTCCCAATAAATGGTTTTGTTCTTAAACATGGCACTACATTAATGTCTTATGGGGACTGAGACATAAGCACTAGCTTGTGGTGGGAGCAGAATTTATACATGAAAATTGTATCATGTAAAGCAGGGTCATCTAGGTGAGGAGGTTGTTTGAATTTTATTGGGTCATTAGCTAGCAGGAGTAGATTTGCATTGGAATACTCTCTGAAGATAGAAGGGTTTTGAGGTGACTCAGGTTTCACACCTAGAAGCCCTATGCCTGTGGTTGCAGGTCTCAGGATGCCTCTGGTTAGTCTTAATTCCCAAATACAGCCCAAACTGTTTAGTACTATTACATGATTGGTGCTTAACTGAATGCATCCCAAGGAAAAAGTAGGATATATAGAGTTACATGTCTTTGTTGCCAAGCATAATTCATTTTTGACATTTTGATCCTAGTTTCAGTAGATTGAACAGATGGG
>NC_056736.1:169278586-169298586 GCF_019279795.1 Protopterus annectens
TATTGCAAGGATCTGAAAATTGGCATGTCTGTGTCGAAGTGATCATGCACACATCACATTACATTAGTATAAAGTCCAAAGAGACAATAGAGACAAAAAATATATAAAAATTCAGGTTTATTTTCATATATCAAAAATGAAAACAAAAGATTAGCCCTCGGAATCAGCAAGCCCTGCACGGTGTGCAGGATAAGTGCAGGAGCTCCAGCAGGCAATATGTCCACTGTGCGATCCAGGAATAAGCTGCAGGGATGTGCACGAGTGTTCCTGCACTAGTCCTGCATGGACCCAGCTCCTGTATGCAAATTACCCTATTTGGAGGTGAAATCCATGCAAATGAGGTGAATTTGTGATCCAGGAAGCTGTCAGCTGGCTGTGCAGGACTAGTGTAATCTGCATAAATGTACTCGGTTAGTAACCGAGTACATTTCTGCAAACTACAAAATGGAGCCATGACAGCTCCAAATAAGGGGTGTATATAATGTGTAAAGCATGCCAATGGCCAAATATATGGCCATTGGCATGGAAAACAGTTAAAAAAATAAATGAATAACTTTTTATTTTTTTAGCTGATTTCGGCTGTTTAAGTGTAGGGCAGCGGCGCGCAAACGGGATCGGGTGAAAAATAAAAAAACAAAAACATGAAATAAGTATTCTAACAAAAATCACTATTTTGCCATTATACTCAATGGCAGGCAGAAGACAACTTGACCAGTGAATAGTGGTTGCTAAGGGGGGAGGCTCAGTGTGGGACATGTAACTATGCATCAGCAGGCAATCCTATGCAAATGAGAGGAATGATACTGAATCCCAGATTTCCCCTCAATGGTAGTCAGCACCCAACAGTGTAAGAGCAGGAATAACCTGGTGCAAGCCTAGGAGTTAGCTGATATCATAGGGGTGTGTGTTAGGCATACTGTAAGCAGATTGGAGCCCTGTGGCTCGGGTTTGCCCTTAGCTCAGCAGAGCTAAGCAAAGGGGTGTGTCTGAGGCTGCCTAGCACTCTTTACATTGCCTAAGCGGGTGTGCGCACCGCACACCTAATTTTAAAGGAAAAAAAAAGTAAACCAGGAAATAGCAGCTTTGTTCACATCTGAGCACTGTATTTGCGTGGCGCGCCCCTGGGCTTAAACAGGAAGGCAATGGGAAGGGAAAACAGCAGTAGGACAGTAATCAGGGAGAACTAGCAAAGCTGGCAGGCGAAATGTATCAGAATCAGCCAATTACACAGGCAGCAGACCAGCCCAGCCCAGAACACTACTATAAACTATGCAAACACTTTTCCCTCTTTTTTTTCCCAAATATCTACACCACTGGTGTATACAAGCGGGGAAATTTTAACAAGCAAAAACAACAAAATGATAGGGACTGCAGTAGCTATCATAAATCAACATGTGGAAGAGGCTGAGGGTGGTGAGTATGAGAATGCTGTTGACCAACCCACAGTGAGGAGATGGAGAAGAGTGTACAGACCCAGGGTAACCTACCGGGGGCTACATGAGCTGGAGATAGTGGAGCGCTATAGGGTGGACAGGGACCTCCTACAGCAAATTGTGAGCTGTGCCGGCCATGCCTGACACACAGAACTAACAGAGGGGAACCCATCCCAGTTGATACCAAGGTATGTGTAGGCCTAAGAATGCTAGCCACAGGTACCTTTCAAAGGCCAACTGGGGATATCATGGGGATCTCACATGCATCAGCATCCAGGGTACTCCACCAGTTCCTGGATGCCATGTCAGCACATGCTGGTGAGCACGTATACTTCCCCAACACCCATGAGGCGTTGGCCAGCAATATGCATCTCTTCCACCAAATAGCAGAATACCCAGAGGTAGTGGGTGCTATAGACTGCATGCACATATGCATCAAAGCACCACCCGGTGAGCGGGGTATGGTCTACATCAACCGCAAGGGCTTTCCCTCCATCAGCTACCAGGTCATGTGCGATGCCCAGGACATAATAATGAATGTGTTTTCTGGCTGCCCTGGAAGCTATCACAATTCCAACATCTGGCATCTGATGCAGCTGTACCAGAGATTTGCTAATGGGGACATCCCTCACACTCACCTAGTGGGAGATGCTGGTTATGCACTGGAGCCGTGGCTGATGACACCTGTCAGAAATTCACACACACCCGAACAAGAACTCCATAATGAGGCACATGTACAGATCAGAATTATAATAGATCATGTGTTTGGGATGCTCAAGTCATGGTTCTGGTGTCTGGATACATCTGGTGGAGCCTTGCAGTACTCCCCAGCTACATGTACTCAAATTGTTGACGTATGTGCCATGCTGCACAATATGATCCTGTGGAAAAAGCTGCAGCAGGAACAGCATGGGGCAGGACCACACAGCCCCCCACAATTGCCAAGGCCTGCACAGGCACAGAGTCACTTGGAGGAGGAACAACCTAAGCCTGCCCCAGTAGGCAGAAGGAGGTATGCTCTGGCCTTGGCAAAGAGGCAATGCATAGCACATACACTGACACAGGAGGGACCCAGGAAATGACACCTCTCTCTGATTTGCACATACAATAAAAGGAATACCAAACATGGCACTACCTGTGCTCAACCATGTATAGGTAGTGTACTATGTGCATCCGACATAGGCAACCCTCCAGCACCATCCTCAATACTGGCACACCGACAAGGTAAGTCACTCTTCTTACAAATTGCCGAATGGAGTAGTATGTGTTGTTACTTGTATCTACATTATGGATGTGAGCATGCAAGGGAATCGGGTGGCTGAATGGGATGCCAGCAGACAGTAGACACCTATAGTGGCAGCATGTGATCTGTAACAAATACTGGTGTCACCATAGTAGCCAGTACTACACATGGCGGCAAAACCCACTGCAGGAAATGTGCTGGGCCACATGTGTGTCCATATGACACACACATGCCAGTCGGGGAGGTTCACATACCCAACAACAGTCTCAGCCAGCAAGACAGGTGTAGACATACACAAACAAAGGCTGTGCTAAGGCCTCTGAATGATGGCTATGGGTAACCCCCCCCCCACAGGCCTACACAGACAGATTACATCAGGTCAGGCAGTGGGATGTTAGTTCTGAAGGGTAAGAAGTCAAAAACTGATATGTAGGTCAATCAAACCTAAGACCTGTAGTGCACTGATAAACCTCTAGTCAGCATGATAGGTTACAATACATAATGAAATGGAGTACCTGACATTCCAGTATAGTCATAGCAAATGTATACAAGTGTCAGGTGTGCCCCTCCAATCCTATGTATAAATGTAGAAACAGTCAGGTGTGCCCCCTAATTCTGTGTAGAAGTGTAGAAACAGTCAGGTGTGCCCCCCAGTCCTGCGTAGAAACATAGAAACAGTCAGGTGTGCCCCCTAATACTAAGTAGAAATGTAGCAACAGTCAGGTGTGCCCTCCCGCAATCCTATGCAGAAATGTAGAAACAATCAGGTATGCCCCCCAATACTATGTAGAAATGTAGTAACAGTCAGGTGTGCCCCCCCAATCCGATGTATACATGTAGTAACATCTATGTGTAGGTGTAATACCAGTGGAGCACAGATGACCTGAGGTGGCCAATGTAGCAGGATAGATTGTAGCATTTGTACAATATGCAGGTATGCATGTGTTAGGCTGGTGTGTGTTTCATATTGTGTGAGAGTGGTCAGTATGTATGCATGTTGAGATTTGACCTGCTGGTCACTGCCCACTACTGCCGATGACAGGGCCAAGTCCTCACAACTGCAGTGCCAAAGACAATGCTCCCCAGTATAGCACATTTTAGCAGTAAGCCATTGTAAATGTATGGCGGTAATATGTGTCACCATCTGTAAGATGGACATGGCATGACTGTTGAGCTAGATATACAAGCAGTACACAGGGAAAAGTACCCCAGACATACAGTGTATAATGTGTAACCGTGAAATGGACACACCCTTGGAATTGTACATACAGGTATGCATCACATTATCTGGGCTTGTAGTAGGGAATACCGATGTCGTCTGGCCGAACACTTGCAGATCACAAAGGTGCTAGGACTGATGTATTGAGAAACAGCTGATGTCCCTGCACAAACCAGCATAACTGGAATGCCCCATGCATATCTGTGAGTCAGATGCAAGTAGTGTCCATAGCACACATGCACTCAGCTCACCCAAACACCACCCACAGGTACCTCTCTGGTCTTATCCCTGCTGTTGGGAATGGGTACAATATGACCCCCACCTGTGTATGGCAATAGCGAAAGAATGCAGCATGCAGTGCAGGTGTCCCATGCAGATGTGTCCCTAGCTGTAAGCAGCACCCTGCCAGCATCCACACCACCTGATCAATACTGATAGAAAGTATTGGCATGAACACCTAGCACACCTACGCTGTCACCCCAGGGGAATATACTGTATGGCAGTCTGAAACTGTAGGGGTGACAGAATGCAGCGGCCTGCAACAGCTGGCCTGCATCACCACAAAATGGCCTCTACACCTCTGCCAAAGGCCTGCATCTCACCTGTACTGCCAATGTGTGTTATATCATGGACACCCAAATAACAGCATAACACACTCAACACAATCCGTATGCAAGGCCATGTGGACAAACCACAGTAACATGTCCACCATGCCCCACTGCATGAACTGTGGACCAACACCAAAACAAAGTTGTGATGAGGTGATAATTATAGGGAAAGTATCAGAGAATGTTTGATTAATGTATGGAAGAGGATAGAATAATGGGGGGGGGGGGAGCATGGGCAGCATGGAATATGCAAAGTCCGAAACACAGCCATGTGCAGATACTATCCCTGGCCGCAAACACAAAAATGGGTGGCTACAAATCTGCCCATACATCACAATAGGAATAATGTTCTGACTTATGACCCCTGCCTCTGGGTAACCTGTGTGAATCTGTACAGCTGTGAGGTATTGCCACAGCAAGGTAAGGCCATACTGCACGTCGATGGATGTAAAAGTATGGGATCCTCTGCCATCAATGTACCATGGTGCTGAAATGGATACACAGATGCAGCAGCAAGTGTCTGCAGCTCCCCCTCCAGAATGGCATAACTTTCCAGGAATATGTAGGTGTTTTACCACAATGCTGGACCCAGCTGCATTCACCCTGTGTTCTCCAGGACATCACTGTGAGCAAACATGTCTACCTGACAGTACTTGAGGACATAAAACACCACAGTGTATAACAGTACACATGTCTGAATATCTCTGCTAACACCAGTACCATGTAGCAGAAGCAGCACAATCACCTACAGTACCCACTATCCCTTGCTCCGTTTGACCCCATATTGCCAACTGACCTACAGATATCCTGCAGAAACAGTTTGCTAGCTGTAGGTGTAGAACACAAAGGTCTGCACTGGAATCCAATCTACCTGGAATGGGTCCACACATTCAATACAGAAGGGCATACTGGGCATGCCCACACACTTAGAGAATGAAGGCAATATCAGACAACAACATACTGAAAGGTCATACTGGGCATGCTCACACTTAAATGAAGCCCATGTCTGCCAACAACAGTGGACCATACATATCTGACAGTTGCAGAGGTTAGTGCATACACTCATCAGTATGCACCAGTCATGCTTTGCACACACATTGGATAGGAATACACATATATCCAAGGACAGCACACTATAATATGGCAAAAGTACACATACATAGATGTGTGGAAGAGAGTGACAGTGACAAAGAGCCTTCCATCATGAGGCCTGTCCCACAAAGCACACAGCCAAATGGCTGCAACCACATAATGTGTAAATGTTACTCACTGTAGAAATTAGCCACTGGTATCCCTCAGCATTAAAGACTCTGTGGTGTTAGTGCTAGCTGTGCAACATGACTGTACAAGGCAGTAGTCATCTAGTAGTTGTGTACACAAACCTGCAGAATATAAACCTGTGTGCGCCTGAGTGTGATGTGACTACCTCTACATGAATAGGTTATGGCCCATGCACACACACTGCCCTCCATATAGCCCTACTATGGCAAGCCTGCTGATGTCATTCCCTTTGAAATACACTTTTGGGAAAGGGGTAGCCCAATAATCTACATGGCTTGTCCTATAACTGCATAATGCTGTAGTGTGATAAACTAGTTAGGTAGGAGTTCTAATCCCAGACATGGCAAGTGTGTGTGTGTGTGTGTGTGTGTGTGTGTGTGTGTGTGTGTGTGTGTGTGTGTGTGTGTGTGTGTGTGTGTGTGTCAGTGTTTGTGATTCGTATCCAATGTGGAGGTGGCTGCGAGTGTGTAACAACTGGACTCATTGTGGAGCGGGTTTTGCAAATTTCTTATATGGGTGCCCTATTATATGTCACAATGTCCACCTTACAAGGATAACAGATGTCAAATAGCCAAGAGGCTGGAGTGCCAGTCCATACTCCTACATGTGACATCAAGGCCTGGCGAACAAAGTAAGCAACATCTGTATTACCCAGAGAACACTCTCAACCCATGTCTCATACACAAGCACACTTGCCTAGTCAACAACCGCTGTGTTGGTAATACCCTGCATATTGCCCACAGATAGTAACCATGGTGTGATTGCAGTGGACTATGGAGAGCATGGCACCCTGTCCATCAGTACAACAGGCACGTAATTGCAGACAGTGTGCCTTCACTATGTTCCCACTGGATGCCTGCAACAACTGTGGTGCCATCAAATGTGACCCACAAAGGACATACCATGCCTTAAACACATGCCCTGTATGGAGAGATGTCACTGACACTGGACAATACTTGTATCATGCTATTAATGTAGGTGCAGGGTCAACCTGCTGTCCATTACCAGTTCCTGCCACATGAGTCTAGGACTGGCACATCTGATGATAACAATCTGTGTACACATCATGGGCCAGACACCCCAGGTACAGTTCCACATGTCACTGTACATGCATGTGGGATGTGTGCACTTCCCAGACACCATCCATGTCATGGATTATAGAACACATACATGGCAAGCATTGCACAGCACTGACCACACACAATAGTAACCCAGGTGACTGGATGGTGAATACAATACCCACCTGTGTGGGCCAATCCAGACACTACACCCCTGAGCCATACTCCAGACCATTATCATGTGGCCTAATGCCAAGGTATACCCTTCACCTAGCCCTGTATAGCATTCTGGCACAGTCAACCACTACACACCCGTGATGCAATGCACCCATGCATGTCAGTACTGGCAACCTGTGTCTGTGTGTGTTGTATATGATGCTTTCGACCACATTCACACTTGGTACAGCTCCCAATGGCATACTGAAGCATGTTGTCTGATGTCAGACACCTTCACATACCCTTTGACCATATAAGCTCTGGAAAACCCCTGTGGTGCATGTGATACCTGTGCATTACTGTATTGTGGTAAACTAACTAGTTAGGAAGTATATTCTTGACCCTGCCAAGTGTGTCAATGTGTGTGAGTCCCTGAGAGAGTGTGGCTGTGTTGACGATGACACCTGTTCATGTGGACAGGCACGTGTACTACACCTAATGTATCACTACTATATCACATATACCTTTGGACAGCTCCCCAACATGTAAGCTATGTGGCGCATGCAATAACCAGATAGACATGTGATAGCTATACATAGTCAGTCAGGGGTTTGAAACCCTGTACTGGTCAGTGTGTGACACAAACATGCTTAGGTTTTAGTCTCCCACCCCCTCCCTGACTTACTTTGTCTCTGTCTGTCTCTCTCACTCCATCTCTGGTGGATGTGGAGAAGTACACCTGTTTTGCTTAGGCAGCAGCTTGTGTTTTTTAAGTGGTGCTCATGATCAGCTGATGGCCTCTGCATGAATTGCAGTCCTGCTCTAGCTGATTGCATGTGGAACAGCTGTGGTAACATTCCCATAGCTAATTGCATTGAAACAAACTCCAATATCTAGGAACATCGTGTTGGTGTTGGGCCTTTTCATTCACTGTGAGCAGGACCTAGATCTGGTGTTTGACAAACAGTATCACAGGTGGTTTTGGGATTTACCTCTAACAACATACACTGTGGAAACAGGCCAATAGACAAGAGAGGGATTTGCCAGACATGACTACAGAATGTAAGTGTTGCTATTCTGCATTTTGGTTTAACAGGGTGTGTGTGGATATGGCTGGTCTACATGTTTTAATACCTGTCATGACAGTGCAATATTTTTGAGGAAACTCCCATCTGTAGGGTCATCTGCAGACTGGGCAGTGTGTGGAGCCTTTTGTTTCATGTGTTACTCACAGAACACCTATCTGAGAACTGCAGAAGCATAGTATAAGGATTGCAGTCAGTACATGGTGACAGCCATGAGAGTTACAAACTTCATATGCCTCATAGGACATATGTCACAACAAACCCTGATACGACAGTAAATGTATGAGGTTATCACGGCAACATGCCAATATTGGGCCAGTGTTCATAGCTCCAGCTACAAGTCTGTCAACCTTTGTACATACATCCTGTAGTGAGATGTGCATATCTTCTGTACACCATTATTTATTGGCATCATACCTGATAACAAGCCAGTCAGATATCAGACTGCTAAGCATGTTATGTATAGTAGGGGTAGTTTCTGAGGACATAACTTGGGAATTCTGCTGTTGTGTGTACAGTACTGGGGTCTGTGTACTTAGGGTGATTGTCGACAGTATGTGTACTGTGCATACGTACCTTGGGCTGTACACAGACTGTGGTAGATGCCATTGTTCTTGGTCCTGTTCTGTCTGATGTTACATGCTGCTCCAGTGTATGGTACCGTATTGTCTCACATGTCTGTAGGGCCAGGCACACATGTGTCCCATACCACAGACAGCCATCAGACCACACTGTGCCATGTCCCAGTGTATGTAGGGTTAGTGTGTGAGTGGCACATATGAGGATGGTGTTTATCAGACATTCCATATAGTGTCATATTAAGCTTGTGTACCATATGTGGCTGTGGCTATGTTTACATTGATTGTGGGTATGCACTTTCTCACAGGTGTCTGTTACTCTGTGCTGTGACATGCATGTAGAGCCCACTATAATCGCAGGTACATGTGTATTCCCCCATACAAAATGTAGTCCAGTGTTGTGGCAGTCTGTCTGTAGTTTTCACAGTGCTTTGTGAGATCCCTAGCAGCCTAGTGTAATTACCCAGTGAGCTGTTATGTCCAGTAATTTTCAAGACATACTGCTGCCAGGCCACCATAACTGTTGTGTATTTCTGACAAAACAGTGGGATTCTGTACAGATGTATGTCACTAACTACTGGGCAGTATGTGGCCATGTGACCCCTGCACCACCAGGTATTATGTGTCAGGACAGACTGGTATGTGTGCTTGCATAAACTGCGTGGCCATATGTAGTCCAGTATTTATGTGATATACCCATGTACATGGCTATTAATATCCACATTGGGAGGCGTGGTCCACATGTCTCGAATGAAGGGGATATCTGTACACCTCTGGACTGACCACAGAGTGCCAGACTGTCCACATATATCGGTCATATCTCTGCTGTAGACCACAGGATCATTACTGTGCTAGCAGTGGTACTGCACTATGATGTCCTTAGGATGTCTGTCAGTAGCCAATGGCACACATGTCAAGCAGATGTGACCTCCCACACACAACATGTCTGTTAAGACAGCCCCTAGTACAGTAGCAACAGTTTACATATATACCTCCAATACATACATGATATCCCTTTGCACTAAGAGGTTGGGACTAGTGGTGCTGAGGTAGGACTCCACTCCATGTTCTGGACATATGGTAAACATACATGTATATATATTTATCCATATATTTATATAGATATATACACATATACATATCTACATACATATATGTATGTGTATGTACATATATATACATTTAAGCACTCAGATATATACATATACACAGCAATATATGTCTACACATATACAGATATAGATACATGTGCACATATAGTTATGGATATCTACATATATATTGACATAAATAGGTATATCTGAATAGATATGTATGCACATATAGTTATATATATTTACATATATATATATATATATATATATATATATATATATATATATATATATATATATATATATATCTGTACACATAGGATGTGCATACATATATATATATATATATATATATATATATATATATATATATATATATATATATATATATATATATATATATATATATATATATATATATATATATATATATATATATATATATATATATATATATATATATATATATATATATATATATATATATATATATATATATATATTTATATATATATATATATATATATATATATATATATATATATATATATTTATATATATATGTATATACAAAGAGATCTATAAATGGCCATATATATGATGCACTATACAGATGCGCAGACAGACATATGTATGAATATACATGTGTATGTACATGTAGACATATATCAACATATGTATATGTATATATCCATATTCCTGTCATTTGTAAACATCACGGTTGTGTATACCTTCCCAGATGTAGCTCACTGTATGTATCTGATATGTATACATTTTGATATAACAACATATGTGATGCAACAGTAATATCAATAACAAGTACTACACAATTGTGGAAGTCAAAACAATTGTTCAATACTAATCAATATGTGTAGTGACAGATATATTAGAAAAAACAACAATAGTCTTCACAGTGGTCATGGCATAGTGGTTAACTGCTGTGACTATAGTGTACAGGGTCCTGGGTTAAGCACCTGCAAGAGCTGTGTATTTTGTTGCTGGGCAGAACAATGGCTGTTGGATACAGAGTGGGTAAGGTGGTTTTGAGCAGCTTTAAGCATTTTTGCACGAAGCTAAGTGGTGCTAAGGTACGGGTTAATGTACGGGCGCTTACACCATGGAGGGTTTGCTTACCAGTGCGCAAATCTGCTTAGCTGTTATATTTCAGCAATGCTGACACCTGCTAAGCATGGCTTAGCCCTTGTAACCAGTGCTCACCATCCAATCTGATAACATTGCAGGGTAATGACATCTGTAATAAGTGTATGTAATGCCATGTACAATACATGTGTCTATGTGCTGTCATTACAGTAGCAAGGGGTGTGAGTGTCATGTCTGGGACACACAAGTATATGAGACCTGTGCAGCACTGTTATCTGTGTGAATGTGCTACATACAGGGGTAGTAACCCAGGGTACATGCTGTCACACTGGCATGTAGTGTATCATGGCAGTACTACTGTTGATAGTGCTTTCCCAGGCAAGAGTAGTGTGCCAAATGCAGTACTGATAGCAAGCACACCAGCAGGCATAGCTGGACTTTGAGGCCTCACTGTCGTGTTCCTGGTGTGTGAGCTGTGTCACAGTATATATCCCCTACCAGATAATGATCCAACATGTGGAATGTAACTGTAGACTACCGTCTGTACAGCACATGTTAGTGAGGGCTTCCAGCATGTAGTAATGGCATACATATTGTTGTCAAATGTCTATCTGTTGACACATTAATTGTACTGCATAGCTACTTGCCAAGCTGATGTCTGTCAGTCCCTGTACAGATGTGCAAATGGCAGGTATCCAGCTTGGATGCATACAGACAACCTATGCTTGATTGACACTGACATGTCTACCCAGCTGTGTAATAACTGGCACATAGAGGAGACAACATCCTGTATGCACCACATGCCACAGGTACCTCCACTACACTACCACAGTCAACAGAACATGCTTGGGTACAGGACTCCATCAAAGACACTAACCATATGTTGTAATACATACTGCATACATGTCAACTGGATTACCTCAGTGGCCATGTGCAGGAGGCACCCAGAGGATTGGCTGATTTCACCCTGAGGGTCACCACAGTGGTGTCTGTCGATAGATTGCCTGCTGGCACACGGCAGGTGGCATGATACCACTGTACACACATCCCCTACACAACCCATCTCTCCATGGACTATAGCCAGGTACACAACTATGACCACCTGCAGCGATGCACCCCAGTACTGACACATGTGTACATGTGCATTACTGAGGATAGCAGTGTCTGTGTGTTAGTACTCCTGTAGTTGGGAATTCCATGAGGGCCTTCATAACCACCGCAACACCCACTGCCATAGTCAGATGAGGCTGCTGCTGTATCAGACATTACATGTACCCTGTTACTGTCCTCTCCCTACTGGCTTCATGAGCCTTAAAGTACCAGCACAACAGTGTTGTACAAATGGGTCGATAGGCATGGGATACCCTTTGAGTTCTGGCAAGTGTGTGTATGTGTGCATGTCTGTATATCTGTAGGGTACAGCATTCCGAGGCCACATACTCCTATTGCAATACGCATTGCCACACAGTAGTACAGATAGTGTTATTGCTGCCCATAGGTGAGGTATGACAGTGCAACACCCTACTATGCATGTGGCATGTGCGTTAGATGCATATCTCTATAGTACCACTGTTGTGATATACAATGGGTTGTATCGCAGTCATGGGCAATGTGTGATGGTGGGTATGTCAGAGTGTGATCATGGGTTTCAGTGAGTAAAATATCCACTGGGGGATGTGGGTGCTGTGTACACTGTCATTATACCATGGTACACCTGGTATATATCCCATGTACTACTTTATGGTGACCACTGTCACCATCAACCATACAGGTAACTGATACCACAATCCAGCCCAGTTATGCATGTTCTGTGTGCAGCCTACCTGTAACATATTGGACACATGGACAAGTTAGCACAGATAGGCCCAGGTCTCTCGGATGTGTGTCTGCCTGTTATGTGTCTGTTAATGTGTATATGATGGTATGTCACACTATGTATTGTCCATATACAACCATTACATCCCCCATTACCATACTGTACATGTCTGGGGATGTTCTTCATGTAAATGTAACCTGGAACACACCTCACCCTAAATGCTGGGTGGTGTGTACAACGAAAGCCACACAGTTCAGTAGCACTACATACCTAGGTAGGGGTCTAGTCCCAGTGTTTCCAAGTAACAGCGTGTGTGTATGTGGATGGGTCTACATCAGGTTGCAGATTATACATGTCCCAGCGGGTCACCTGTCCATGTGGCACAGGCAATAACTGTTATACAAACCTGTGACATGTGTTCAACTGTACTCCGGATATGTCACAGCCATGGTGTCACCACAGTACCATACCTCTTGTAGAATATGACTGCAAACCATCCTCCTGCTGACACGTACAACTACAACACAAACAGATAACATTATGGAGACCACAATCACCCAGTGTTACTAACAGCTGTAATCCATCATTGCTGGATGGCTTCACTATCTGACATGTATGCATTAAACATTACTCCTGACAACATGTTACACTGCAGTACATTGGTACACTGTAGTACAGTCACCATGTGCATGAGAACCCTATTAGCCTGTCCTTGCATCGATGTTATGCATGACAGGGATGTGGCACAGATATCATCATATGCACAGAATGTGTTGTTGGTTTGCCAGAGGCCAAGGGTGGGCCATACATTTGACACCATGTGTGTGGGTGAGGGGTGTAATTAGTTGAATTGGGCATGGTGATGTGGTGTGTGTAGGTATGGGGTTGCCCTAGGTGTATCCGTATAGTGTGTGGGTATGCATGCACACAGTTCTGCCATGTGGCTGCCCTATACAGGTGTTTTGGACATCTGCAGACCATACCTGGCAGGGTGTGCAGTTCACTGCTTCCGGCCATGGACACGCAGACTGTGCCTGCCAGGGGTTCCATGGGCATGTCCAGGTACAGGCCTCAATATGCTACTCTCCCCTGATGATGGCAGATGTCTGCTGGAACCAGGTCCCTCCTGGGACTGGCCAGGACCATGTGCTCATGGGCTGCTGTGGTGTGGTGTCAACAGCACCCCCCTGCAGTGCTGGGGCTGGTACTGCCACTACAGGAGCACTGTGGTGTTCTAGCACATCCACATGGCCATCGCTACACTCCTATCACATGTTCAAGCACGGACAAACCACGGTCGACGAGGCCCATCATCTCACCAAACCGTCTATCCATGACCTCGGTATGAGCACGGAGAGCACCAGACAGTTTGTGGAAGTTGTTGCTTGCAGATGTGAGAGCAGCCCTCTGCAGCCTCAGGCCCTGTCTGGTGTACAGTTCCATATGTGCCTGTGCCCCCATGACAGCCTGAAACATGTGCCTGGTGGTACCAGTTGTGGCGCTTCTGCCAGGGGCATGAAGACCAGTGGCCCTACCATGAGCACCCTGGAACATCTGCCTATGTGGTGCCCTGCCAGACATCCAACTATGCCTGCTGTGACCAGACACAGTAGGCATGGATAACACACTCTCCTGTGCACTGCCACCAACTGCCAACTGTCCCGCTGCAGTTTTGGCCCATGACAACCCCACCTGTGCCTCAACAGTACTATCATCATCTTCGGTGCCTGTATGGACACCAGCATCAGATTGCATGCAGGAGGGAGCCTGATCCACCTCGCCACCTGTAGGGGAAAACAAGAAATGCACTTTAAGACCTGCACAGCATTGCATAACAGTACACACACACACACACACACACACACACACACACACACACACACACACACACACACACACACACACACACACACACACACATTCCACCTTAATACTTACCTGTCTGTGATTTTACAGACAGTCCCACGTTTATTCCCATAAGTTCCCCATTCTGCATCACACTTGGTAACATACACTCATTAATACAACTCATTAACATATTATTCCTCTAAATGCCTAGACAAGTGATCACAACACAAGACCTGTTACTCCATTAACTGCTTGACCTGAGTGGGGTAGGTTTTACATGGCCTCACTGCTGTCATTCAGTGTTCACCCTGTGTATGTACTGATATCATGAGCATGGCCCCTATATGTGAGGGGCTACTACGTTCACTCCATAATGTCACGCACTGGAGTGTCATGTGTAAGTATTGCTCAGTACATGCCAGATATGCTGCTCGATCAACCTATCATGTGACAACTGTAATATATGGATACACTCCCTGGTGTTGTCTAGTAATTCCCCATTGCATCTGTAGTGCTGCATATGTGGGTTGTCGTTCACCTCTCTGCTGAATGCGATATTAAGGGTATACCTGGTGTCTACTTCCCCTCCCAATGCATGTTCCATGCTACAGACCTTATTATACTATCAGCTGTCCTGTGATTACATATCAGACAAGTATTCCTGGTGTGTCATGTGTCAGTCCATGTCCATGTACTGCAGGATCCCAAAGGGAAGTACTGCCATATGAACAACCCCACAATCATACATGTGCATACATGGACATCCACACAAACCACACACACACATGCACACACACATCCTACATGCATCAACCTCCCTCCACAGAGGATCCGTCAGACCATACCATGGCTATGGGGAGTATGCACACCCTTATTGATATGACACACCCTTCCTTGATCTGCCATAGGACCACATCACCGCATATATTAACAGTACATGAGCCTGATATGTCACATATGTCCTGTACATTCACATGCAGTGTCTACGAAATGTGTTAGGTGTGCGGATGCTGACCACAATGCATACAATCCATGTGTGCATATGTGTGCACACCCTTATCATGACGGTTTGTTGCACCTATTGTTATGTGTACTACAGCAGTCACTATTCCTGGCAGGGGTATACTAGAATGAGCCATCTGCATTTGCCAGTGTATGGACAGTCTGCCCTACACATGTCCCCCAACTCTGCATGATTGCAAGGTCTACTCATTTGCACATCCCTTGGTGTTCACACACTGCCGTCACTATTGCTGTGGGGGTAGGGTTACGTCTCCCACAGTTCCTGAACCTGACTGTGTGCAGATACAGCCATTCTTAGCATCCTTAGGATCCCTGCTGCAGTGCACTGGTGTGTCATGCTGACACACCCTCCTCACCTTCAGCCTTTTTGCAGATGCTTGACAATTATGGCCTACACATGTGTGTCAGTTTGCAGTGTCCCATACACTGAACACCACGTGTTACAGCCTAGTCCCAGCTAATAATGTGGACCACAGTAATATGTTATGTCATCGTGTAGATCTGTAACAGTTGCCATTGTAATACTGGTATATACACTGTTGTTGCACTGTTTAAGGGTGATGTTTCACACATGTCTCTAATATAGGCCATGTGTCCCACCATTATGTTAATCCCTGTGGACACATTTCACAATGACAGGATGTTAGTTATCTTGCAGGCGTCTGACATACCCTTCTGATACTCCATCATGGTCACCTCTGTGATGCAGTGCATTTAACAGCAACAATACGTGAACATGTACAGCATACATTATGGGTAGGTGTGTTAGCTGTGTGCATAGAATATACCATAGACATTACATGCCCATTGTATTGGCAAGCATCAACATAAACCATACTCACCAGCTACAGGCTGCTGCCTTGGTGGTATACCAGAGGGACCTACATAAGAGTGTGAGAGATGGGATGTCAGTGGCCACAGCTGTGGCATTGCTACAGGGTGGGTACAGCATTACAGTACATCAAAAGTACAAGCCCACAATACTACCACTTATGCACATCTGCTTATTACTACTATGCAGCAACAAACTATGTATATGACATGTCAGATATGCATGATCTACCTGTACAGATGTGGATGCATTCACAACATTGGTCTACTGATGTGCCCTGTGGCATTATTATCTGCACGCTCTTCAGCCAGTGTGTGGGTGGCACCCACCTCCACAATGGTGTCTGCCAGTTGGGTGTGTGGATGGGCAGGTGCCATGAGGTTGACGAGGAACTCATCAACACATGACAGGGGGGGATGGATGGCATGAACCAACCCTGTTGAAGAGACGATCCCCCCGTACTGCAGCAGCATGCCGACGGGCATTGCGAAGCAGGTCAGAGTGATGATGCCGGACCTGCTCATAACTGCGGTTATGCACGCCAACATCATTGACCCTGTGGACTAGATCATTCCTCAGGGCAGTCTGCTTCTGCTGCTCTTGTGTGGCCCTACCAAACAGGACAGGGTAGTGCTGGATAAGGTAGTTCAGCACAATGTCATTTCGGCCACTGAATATGCAGGTAGGCGTCCATGGGACATCTTGCCTGAAAGACTTAAAGATAGAAACAGGTCTGAGCAACTTATACAGCAAGGTTACCATAGTTCTTAATACACATCTCTGTCACCCCCCCCCCACCATATCAGCAACAACAAACTGTTCACACAACTTAATAGTTATGGCTACAGCTTACTTACCAGTGGGACATATATTGTATTCTACCAGACTTTGTGCTATGTGTTTGTAGCCATGTTCCCTGTGTGGACAATATCATTGCTGGCCTGTTATGGACTATTCATCTGCATGCCATTGTCAGGGCCACTATGGTTCCATATATGCATGTGGTATGCTTGCTATGTAATTGCTGCACATCTGACATTCTGTGTTATTGGGGATATCTATGCATGCTGTCAGACATGTTCTGGGATTGTGTAGACTATTACTACCCACATATGTTTTATAACAGTGACACAATAGCATGTTTAGGGAATATTTGCCAGCAGAACCACCTCTCCAACCTCATCTGGCCATGTTACCAGGCCACATCACACGTGGGACCCACCCTGAGACCTTCTCATCTACTGGTCCAACACTACCTTCAGGTGGAACCACCTCAGGGGATGTTGTCCCCCCGGGGGCACACACAGACATGATCCTGTCACCCGAGGTCAGGTTCAGGGTCTGTTCCATAGGCAGCTCCACAGAGACTTGTGGGATGAGCTACATCACCTTGAGGCACCCAGTACACATTCACAGGATCTACATGCTCCTCCTGCTCAGCCTTCAGGCCAGGAACCTTCAGGGCCGTTGACTGCTGTTGTGAGTAGCAATGGGTGGGAGGCTTGTTCCCATTGTTTCCATATGGGGCCCATGGGGCTTCCACATTACAGACCACAACCACCATCCATGGTGTTTACCCACCACATGTGTCATATACCACCCCTGTAGGCTGTCCTCTATATCTACCAACCCGGACCACCTCTGCAAATATACCTGCCATCCTTCCCCATATTCCCATTCCCTACTAAACAGACAAGGGCAATGTGGTCCCAACAAGAGGTTCACATGTGACATACCAGTCCATGTTGCACACACTTACAGCTGTATATATCTGTGTGTATTGCTATGTGTGCAGTTCCCTCACACATAGCATGCAGCACTGTGGTGGTAATATAGGGGCACATGCATTTACATACATATATGTGTGTGTGTATATATGTAGACATGCATATATATATATATATATATATATATATATATATATATATATATATATATATATATATATGTGTGTGTGTGTGTATGTATATGTGTGTGTGTGTGTGTGTGTGTATGTAGAGATATATTATGTTGTATATATGTGTTTATATATATGCCTGCATATGTCTGTATATCTGTAGACATACATGTAGATATATATATATATATATATATATATATAAAACACACACACACACACACATATATATATATATATATGTATATATATATATATATATATAGATATATATATACATATCTATGTGTACATATATAGGTTCATAGGAAGGTACTAGGCTATTGGCCCTAGGGCCCATACAAGCCTAGCCAAAAAATGTACCCTGGCTTTCCCCACCCAAGAAAATTATTTTCCTGTGCCCCTGTCGAGCAGAGCCACAGAAGTGATCCCTAGGGTGAATTTCCCATTTCCCATCCAATCATCAAGATTTTTCTTGAAGAGTGCTAATGAGGAGCTCTGTTTGACATAGATAGGTAGTCTGTTCCAGAGTATGGGAAGTCTCTGGGACAGGAATCTATCCCTCCAGCATGTTCTGTTTATTGTGGTGACAAGGTTAAGGTCCCTAGAGCATGTAGCTTGGAGGGATTGGGATTTCTTTAAGTGGAGCATGTCCAACAGCTCTGGGTTTGACATAGCTTTGTATGTTAGGCAGAGATCACCCCTGAGTAGGCGATATGCGATGGAGTAAAGCTGTAGTTTTTTGAGACGGTCTGCATAGGGCATCTGTTTGAGGCCAGTAATCCTCTTTGTGAGGTATTTCTGTGGTCTTTCCAGTTGTTGTAGATGTCTTGTGAGGTACATACCAAAAAGGGAGTTGTACTCTATAATGGGTCTAATGAGTGATGAGTAGAGGGGAACAATGACCTCTTTTTTTCTGGATGAGAATCCTTTTGTGATGAGATGAGCCATGTGGAAAGATTTCCTGACCACTGTGGCGATGTGATTATCAAAGGAGAGACTACTGTCCACCTGTGTCCCCAGGTCTCTTATCACATTTTTGGCATTAAGTAGACTACCAGCTATGTGGTAGTTTATGGGTACAGAGTTTTTACCAAAGGGGATGACAATGCACTTTTTGGTATTGAGCTTTAGGCCATGGCTTTGACACCAGGTATCTGTCTCAGTGAGGCCCTTTTGCAGTTTGTCCACATCGTTAGGAGTTTCGATTATGGCTCCTAGTTTGCAGTCATCTGCAAACTTTGTTAGCCAAAGACCTTCTGTATTGGCCTGCACTTCAGAGAAGTAGATACCAAACAGGAGAGGACCCAGGACTGAACCCTGTGGTACTCCACTTGTCAAGGGTCTGATGTCAGATTTGGAATCCGCTACTTTCACAGTGTGGGTTCTGTCTGTGAGCCAGTTGGCAACCCATCTTGTGACATAGGGATTTATACCTAGTTTAGTGAGCTTATCTATAATTCCAGAGTGGGGGATGGTGTCAAAAGCCTTGGCAAGATCTAGATAAGCTGTGTGAACCATTTTACCGTCATCTACGGCTTTGGTGACTGCTTCAAAGAAGTCAATCAGGTTTAGGAGACATGATCTGCCTTTTACAAATCCAAACTGAGTAGGGTCCAGAGTTTGGAGATTACCAATGTCTTTGTTTATGAGTTCCATGACGATACATTCCATGGCCTTGCAGACCAGGCTTGTCAGGCTAATGGGGCGGTAGTTCCCGGGGTCCGT
>NC_056736.1:169303586-169324991 GCF_019279795.1 Protopterus annectens
CACGTGTGCGAAATGGACAGCTATGTATGGGGCGAGATTTTTTTTTGGGGAACAGATTGCTCTTTTTTTTCAGGTGAGAGTGGGATGTTGGGGAGGGATAGTAAGTATATTTGGGGAGGTAGGTTGGGTAGGTTAACAGACAAGACAAACAAGACACATATAGTGGCGGTATATGACACATGTAGGTGGTAAACACCTTGATGGGGAGGGGTGTTGGGAAATTGGAAGCCCATGAGCCCCCTAGTGGAAACAGTGGGACTGAGGTCCCCACCCATGGGCAATCACCACTGCACCTTCACAGCCCCGAAGGTGGCTGTGCTGGGGGCTGAGTCAGAGAGCCAGGCCGACCCTCTAGTCACGACACATGGCCCTCAAGCTGACTTAGCAGATCTCCAAACTCCCTGTGGAGTTCGCTACGGACCACGACCCGGACCTGGAGACGGGTGACAGGTTCCTGTCCATGTGGGGGGGCGAGCCCCATTCCATGAGATGGTTCCACCCAAAGGTGGTGCAGGACCAACAGACGAGGAGGTCCTGGGTTGGGTCCCAGATGTGCTGGTCCCCGGTGCCACGGCCAGCTGAGGTGGAACAGGTGGTTCTGCTGAGACCCTCAATCCCATATGTGCTATGGTTTTATGTTTTATCAACATATGTGGGTTAGTAATAGTCAACACACTCCAGGAATAAGTATAACGACATGCATAGATATTCCCATTAACCCAAACACCAGATATTGCATTCTCACTACACCTTTCTAAACATACTGGAAAATATTAAGATAGAACCAAACACCCTAATACTGGGTGATTTTAACTACCCTGCCATTAACTGGGAAAACTACTCATGTACCAGCACCTTTGCCCAACAGTTCTTGGAATTCATAAATTCCAATGCCCTGGATCAACTAATCCATAGTCCCACCAGGGGCTCCAATATCCTAGACCTGGTCATTACCAACATAGGAAATTGATGCTCCACACCTATGGTCACCCCCTTGTTAGTCAGGTCTGACCATAAGCTAATTACCCTTAACATCCACATCCCACCCCCACCCCCCAGTAAGGAAACCTCCATAAAAAACTTCTCCAAAGCCAACTTCATGCTACTCAAGTCAGAAGTGAAAAACTTCATGACACCCATGCAGATGGGAACTGAAAGTTCAACTGCTGAATCCTACACTAAGGCACTGTATGAGCACATCCACTCATGCATGAATCGTGCCATCCCAAATAGAACCAAGATGCTCTCATCCAAAAAAAGGAAGCCAATCTGGTGGTCCCCTGCCATAAACAAACTTTACAACAAAAGGAAGAAACTGTTGCAGAAAAGAGGAAAATCCCAGGATGCAAAAAACTCCCTTACCAGCCTCAGTAAGAAACTGAGATTCCTCATAAAATCCTCCAAAGCTAGTTACGAAAATAAAATTGCCAAAGATTTCAAAGACAACCACAAGGCATTCTATAACTATGTCAAGAATCTAAATGGCAATGCTCAGATCTGCTCTGAGCTAAAACAGAATGGCATTAAATCTACTGATCCCAAGGATAGTGCCAATATCCTGGCAGATCGATTCAGTGCCAACTTCACCCCCCCTCTCACCCCCTAAATGGCCCATCTCAATACCGGAAGATTGCCAAATTCTGGTAATAACAGCCACACGGTAAAAAATGCACTATCCAAAGCTAAGAATACAGCATCCATGGGACCAGATGACATCCTGGGCTGTGTACTACATGAACTACAATATGGACTGGCACCTCACCTAAGTGTCATGTTTAATCATAGCCTCACCTCAGGTTTCATGCCCACTGAGTGGCACAGAGCTACAGTTATCCCACTCCACAAGGGGGGATCCTCCTTGGATCCTGGAAACTACCATCCCATCAGTCTGACAAGCCTTATCTGCAAGGCCATGGAATGTATTATCATGGAACTTATAAACAAAGACATTGGCAACCTTCAAACACTGGACCCCACCCAGTCTGGGTTCGTGAAGGGCCGATCTTTGTCTCCTGAACCTGATTGACTTCTTCGAATCAGTCTCCAGAGCCATGGACAAGGGTAAGGTGATCCACACAGCCTATCTAGACCTTGCCAAGGCCTTTGACACCACCCCCCACTCTGGAATCATAGATAAATTTACTAAACTGGGCATTAATCCCTACGTCACCCAATGGGTTGCTAACTGGCTTACTAATAGAACCCACACTGTAAAAGTAGCCGACTCCAAATCCAGCTCCAAACAAGTGACAAGTGGAGTACCTCAGGGTTCAGTCCTGGGACCACTCTTGTTTGGCATCTACTTCTCTGAAGTACAGGCCAACACTAAGGGACTCTGGCTAACAAAGTTTGCAGATGACTGCAAACTGGGAGCCATTATTGAATCTCCAGATGATGTGGATACTCTACAAAAGGGCCTTACAGAAACAGATGCTTGGTGCCAGAGCCATGGGCTCAAGCTCAATGCCAAGAAATGTATAGTTATCCCCTTTGGGAAAAAACATGTATCCGTGAATTACCATATAGTTGGCAGTACACTAAACACTGAAAGTGTGATAAGAGACTTAGAGACACATGTGGACAGTGGTCTCACCTTCGATAACCACATCGCCACAACAGTCAGGAAATCCTTCTATGTGGCACACCTCATCACTAAGGGCTTTTCATCCAGAAAAAAGGAGGTAATTGTCCCACTGTACTCATACCTCATTAGACCATTATAGAATACAACACCCCATTTGATATGTACCTCTCAAGACATCTGCAACAACTGAAATGCCGCAGAAATACCTCACTAAAAGAATCACAGGCCTAAAGCAGATGCCCTATGCTGACTGCCTTAAAAAACACCAGCTATACTCTGTCACATATCGTCTACTCAGAGGCGATCTCTGCTTAACATACCAGGCCATGCCAAACCCAGAGCTGTTGGACATGCTACACTTAAAGAAATCCCAATCCCTCAGAGCCACATGCTCCAGGGATCTAAACCTTGTCATCACAATAAACAAAACATGCTGGAGGGAGACTCCCCAGACTCTGGAATAGATTGCCCATACATGTCAAGCAGAGTGCCTCTTTGGGCCTCTTCAAAAGGAACCTTGACAATTGGATGGGAGAAAGGAAATTCATCCCAGGGATCACATCACTCGCCCTGCTAGACAGGGGTCCAGGGAAGTAAATAGTGTGGGAAGAAATAGCCAGGGAATTGTTATGGCTAGGCTTGTATAGGCCCTAGGGCTGATAGCCTAGTACCAACCTATGAACCTATGAACCTATAAGAATACATGCATAGATGGGACCGCAGTGGTAATTACAACAGCATTCAGGTACATTGATGGCACCATGCCACCAATGTGGGAGTATTTCAACATAGCACATGCACAGAAACAGATTTAAATAATTACTGAACAATAGGACATATGTCCCAACATTAGAGTTAAGTCAGCACATACCAACTGAGCTGGGTATTTAGTTTATTGTTGCATATATGGTGGGGGAGGAGATGTCAATTAACAACTAGTATATTCCGGTAGTTCGCATTACTTTCCTAGTCAGTGCTGTTATCTGTACCTTACAAGTATTAGTACACTACCCTATTGCCATACTTTGGACAGTGGTATGGCTGATGACAACTATATACATGAACTGGTTTTACCTGCAGTATACACCTCTTACCTGGTATAACTGTGGAGGAATTGTTTGTTAACATTAACTAATTGTTTCTACACATATTCTCAGATTCCAGGTTGATGTTATGCACATACCTGTCCATCTGTTTTTGCGCAGACTCTGGGCATGTCTTGACCACATGCAAGTGAACCGGGACATATTTCGACTATTGCCCTCTTAAACCTTTAGTGATTTACAACACTCTTATACAGGATTTCCTAGACAGTTATATTATGTAGCACAGTGTGGGTGACAGTGATGAGTGATACCTTATTATTCAGAGCAACTGCAACAATCACAATGCCATAGAATACCAGAGTAAACAGTACCAGTACAGGGTACCAGTCTTTTATTTCTAGGCACAGTGTTCGTGTCTGACAAACCTGTGGGAGCAATGTTTGTTAGCACTAACTGAATGTTGCCACACAAATTACCAGATTCCACATTAGTATTATGCACATACATCTCACTCTGTTACTGTACACACTCTGGTCACAGCTTGACAACATGGGGGTGTAGATGGGACATACTTGGCTTATTACTCATATAACATTTTGGGGAGTTGCTAGAGTGACAGGCTTGTTCTCATAGATGTCTGACAATCAGTTGTATTTCTTGTTTGCTGCCTAAATGTCTGGGATCATCCCACTGATTTCCCAGTGGGACAGGGTGACAGGCAGCAGATATGGGCCGATTTACTGGACATTCTGGACATATCTGTAGAGTTGTGGAGTATGATTCTATATGCAGCCTACTACCACTCCCAGGATTCGGACCATGGCTGTGTCTGCTAAAAATAAAACACTGTCCATCACAGTTGTGTGTGTTATATAGATGTTGCTGTGTATCTCTTATCTGATTTCTGTCTGTAATTCTCCTGTGGTTTTACATTCTGACCTTGTATTACAACACTCTTATACAGGATTTCCTAGACAGTTATAATATGAAGCACAGTGTGGGTGATAGTGATGAGTAATACCATAATATTCAGAGTGACTGCAACACTAACAATATCATACAATACCAGAGTAAACAGTTCCAGTACAGTGTATCAATATTTTATTTCTAGGCACAGTGTTCATATCTGACGGACCTGTGGGAGCAATGTTTGTTAGCACTACCTGAATGTTGCCACACAAAGTACCAGATTCCACATTAGTATTATGCACATACATCTCACTCTGTTACTGTACACACTCTGGTCACAGCTTGACAACATGGGGGTGTAGATAAGGCATACTTTGCTTATTACTCTCATAGCATTTTGGGGAGTTGCTAGAGTGACAGGTTTGTTCTTATAGATGTCTGACAATCAGTTGTATTTCTTGTTTGCTGCCTAAATGTCTGGGATCATCCCCCTGATTTCCCAGGGGGACAGGGTGACAGGCAGCAGATATGGGCCGATTTACTGGACATATCTGTACAGTTGTGGGGTATGATTCTGTATGCAGCCTACTACCACTCCCAGGATTCAAACCATGGCTGTGTGTGTTAAAAATACAACAGTTCACGTCTCAGTTGAGTGTGCTATTTGGATTTTGTTGTTTGTCTTTTCACTGTTTTCTGTCTATGCCTCTCTCAGCTGTACTATGTGACCTCTTGGGATTGCACCAGCCATATACAGACATTCCTACACATTTTATTTATGTAGCACAGTGTGGGTAACAGTGCTTAATACTACAGTACTATTAAGTGATTGCAAATCTACATTACCATATGATGCCAGAATAAACACATGCAGTCCAGCAGTTAGACCTTTATTGACAGGTTATTATGCTTTTATTTACATACAACCTATATGAGACTCTTCCTCCCATGTTCTCTGGTGTACGCAGTACATGCCTTAAGCAATACAGGTTATATTCAGGCAATTAACTTACTACTACTTTTATTTCCTATGACAGTACATGCAAGAGTATTACTAACCTGCCTCATGTTGCAACCGCTCCAACCAACATCCATGGGCCTCCTGGTTCATAGCCCACTCACTTGCCACTGTGAAAGTCATAAGAGGAATATTTAGCCATACCTATCCATAATATACATGAGCTGGCAATTATTAAGCAGGTAGTGGACTGATACTTATGGCTGGGACCTCCCCTGTCCTCCTAGCCTCTTGGATGCACTGATCCAAGAGATCCTCCTTTCACCGCTTCAGGTCAGCATAGTGATGCCTGACCTGCTCACCATTTCAGGGTATACCAGTGGCACTGGTGAGGTCATGGGCGAGATGGTCCCAGGCTTCCACTTGTATTGGGAACCCTGGTACTGGCCCTGCAGCAGTCTTATGTCATGGTCTTTCACAAGGAGTCTTGCCATGACTCTAGACTCCTGGATGCTCCAGCGCTGTGCCCTAAAGCACACACCGTCTCCCATTCCAGGCATAGTGCCTACAAGGGGAAGCTACAGCCAGTTATGAGATGCATTTCCACCTGTTAGGTTTAAATAGGGCCGGTTTCCTGTACTTTGCCATGACTGGACAGTTTTGAAAATGCTAAGCTATGGGCAAACCTGCTTAACTAAAGTTGGCATTGCTTAAAGGGGTATACCAATGGGCAGACTTAGTTAGCTGGCCTACACATTGCTTACACCTACTAAGCTGGGCTGTGCAGTGCTTAGCGTTGCTTAATATTTAAGTTGCATTATATTTACATTGTGGCATTAATTTATTATTCATTACATGTTATATATGTGCTTGGTATCCATGATTCATGTGTACGTACACTGTATGGGGTCCTTGTGTTTATTAGGGGATTTCAATACTTTATTACAATGACACCTCACATCTGGGCTTAATGCAGTACTCCAGTTCATATATATATGTTATGTAGTAGGTTATACAACATAAGACTGTATATAGTGTCCTTTCATATGTTCAGTTTGAATTTCTTATAGTGAGGATCTGTGTGGTGATGCCTCAATCTTATGTGTTGCTGTGATGGCTTAGTGGTTAACTACTGTGACTATAGTGTATAGGGTCCTGGGTTCAAGACCTGAAAAGGCTGTTTATTTTGTTTCTGGCCAGAACAGCGGCTGTTGCATACAGAGTGATTAAGGCACTTTTAAGCAACTGCAAGCAGGTTTGCACGGGTTTGCATGAGGGTAAGCTATGCTAACCTTCGGTGAAATATGCTTATAGAGAGTTAGCTTCAATATTGCTTAAGCTGTGTGCACATTGCTTACCCCTGTGCAAACAGGCTTAAAATCACTTACTACTGCTTAATAGTGCTTACACTTGCTTACTAGTGCTTACTCCCACTTACCATCGCACTAATTTAGACAGTAATGTTTAATGGTTCTTGGGAAGGTGGTGGATTTGGAAACTGTATGGAGTTATCATTCATTACACATTTTAACTTCCATTTGTATCCCTGATTCCTGTGTATATATACTGTATGGGGCACTTGTGATTATCTGTGGACTTTGCAACATTATGACAGTGACACCTCACATCTGCATTTAGTGCAGTACTCCAGTTCACAAATATATGTTATAAATATATGTTATCATAGGTTATGCAACAAAATACATTGATTTGACATGGAAAATGGATTGCACTGGAGTGGGACTTGAACTGGGAATGACTGCTCACAGGGCGAATGCTCTGCCCACTACACTATTGCTGTACTGTTTCATTTGCATATATCTTGCTTTTTATCCTCTTGTGCCATTTAAGCTGCATTAACCGTAGCTAAGCGATGGGCAAACCCACGCACTTACGGTTAAATTTAATCTGTTTCATAAAAAAAAAACTACTTTATATTTAATGTTTTAACTATTGCTTTTGTAAACATGGGGGATGCTGCTGGGGTATGCAAACACCTATGAGAGGTCTCGCTCATTCTTTTATTCATACTCTGCTGTTCTTCATTGCAGGGACGTGTATATTCTAAGAGCTCTCCTCTCAGACATGCCCCCTGCACTCGTACATGTTCCATGTACGTTTAGGAGCTCAGTCAGCATGCCTTTATTAATATGCATGGTGGGCTGCCATCCTTCTAAACGGCTGCTTCCATGCAGGACTAAGTTAATCCTGCATGGAAGGATAGTGAATCTGGGGGTAGGTCACTTTGCTTTGCAGTCTCAAACCCCCCAAAATAAATACATACAAAACATGGTATCTTAGATTATTTCAGCTAATATTTACAGTCCATACAACCCCTTCATGATACAGACTGTTTTTTAAAAAACATCAGTAGTTACAGTCCTCATCCACTTTGATTCCACCTCTGTGAGCAAGTACTTCCAGGCAAGATAAATTTCACAAGTACACTCCACAGGTTAGCTTGACTAGGCTCAACTACTCCAGTTTTAGAAGGTCCTCCTTCAAAGTGAGGAACTAACTTCCTGGTTTACTGTTTACTGCTTTTAGTCATTAACTCATGTAGGCTAGCTAACTGATGTGAGGATATTTACAAACTCCATAATGTAGTAACGTTACTTAACAATTTTTAAAGCCAAATTATGCATTTTTCCAGCAACATGTTACTTATCTCTCTCTCCATACACACACACACACACACACACACACACACACACACACACACACACACACACACACACACACACACATATATACATATATATCTACACACATATATATGTTTCCTACCAATTACCCACCGCACAACTATTCAAGTCTACCAATGTCCATAACTGTTCCATGAAAGTTGGAATACCGAATACAAGCATACCCAAAACAAATACCAAACCTAGAAACTCTCTACTGCTCTGGAACCAAGCGTTACTGTTGGTCCAGAAGGGGGGCAAGTTTCGACATATTTCTCAACTCCAGATTTGGACTTATTTGTCAACTCCAGGATCACAGCAGAGCAGGAAAATTGCAAAAAAAAAAAAAAAAAAAAAAAAAGTCCATCATCATGTGTGAGTCTGCACAAACAATTACCAGCTTTTAGTACATTTAAAAAGTCAGTAGCAAATACAATTTTCTGTTGTGTTTCTGTTCTCTGGCTGATCTCTTTTATACACACAGAGGACAGACAGAGAGGTTTAAGGTATAATACAGACAGGAGGTTTAAGGTATCACCCAGTGAAAACTCTCGCTCGGGTGAGTTTTTCTTGCAGTTTTTACTGAATGGTTTGTCTGTGTGAGCTTTATACCCTTTGGTTTGGATGTTAGCTGGAATAGTTTGCAGGCATCTTAATCTTTATGGACATCAACAGGATTTAAAGGAAAACTCCACCCTAGAACTAAAAAAATCTTTTTTTTTCACTCTATCCTGTCCTATTTTAATACCTCAAAATCACTCTAAGTGCTTTATTTGTAATTTTAGCCTGTTTTCCACAACATGGCTACCAATGAGGTTTGATGTATCAATGTGATCTTGTTCTCCCTAAGCCCTTTCTATTTCCCATAATGCTTTGTATGACTCATGCCAGACATAAAGAAGTAACTGTGAATTCCCATGCCATTGACATATAATGTGATTTGTGTAAGTCACTGTTATCTTCTTTACCTTTTGTAAAAGAACTGTTTCTTTTCTCTCTATTATCACCTTCATTTATATTTGGTTCAGAGGTCTTTTACACTATACTTACAAGTTATCCAGCTACAGCCAGAAAAGCAGCTAAATTGCAGGCCTTTGTTCAGGGTTTTCTTTTGTAGTTCAAGAGGAATTGACAGTCCCCTCCCCCACATCCCTGCAGAGGTGTTAAAACTGTCACTGCATTGAGAGAACCTTGCAGAATCAATTCCTCTTAGCACACACTAAACAACCTCAATGACTGTTTTCCCTAGGAAATCACTGCTGGTATGATTCTACTTGTGCACTGTCAATTAATTATTTTATTTTCCGAGATTTCTTATTCATGTTTGTGCAACCACAGAGTTGGCATATATAACTATGAGGGTGTGAGATGTTTCCTATCTACACAAGGGTTATGGGAACTTGCCTCCTGCAAAAAATGATAAATGATTACAGTTTGTGTTTTCACCCTTGTGGTGTTTCCAGCATTTGTGTTTAGGAACATGGTTTGTTGTCATGCTGTGTGTCATCTTTTCAAAAGGGAGCACTGTGAATTGTCTCTCTACATTCAGTATGTTTTGCCTTAAATTGTGGAACATTGCACGTTTGTCAAGAGGTGAAATTAAGTCACTACACAAATGAGTTTAGTGGCTGATCTAACAGACAGGTCTTTGTAGGTACTGAAAATATCTAATACATTTGGGAACCATATTTTTCTTGCCATTGAGTGGTGAAATTGATGTTGTTGTTGTTGTGTCTTTCGGCTTTTCCCGGTTAGGGGTCGCCACAGCGGAACTCCGGTCCGCTAATGATTGGCAGTAGATTTTTCGTGCTGGCTTGCCGGGCCTAATGCACAACCTTCAATGAAGGAACGCCCATTCACGCATGTCGCCACACAGAAGACGCTCTAACTGAGAATCAAATGAGCAACATCTAACTGTGAGGCGACAACGCTACCGCAGCACCACCACTGTTTTAATTACAATTCCTCTTTCAGGTATTTATAATGATATAGTTGTAACACTTATTTCTGTTACAAAATCTATACTATAGCTATCTCTGTCTCATTCCTCTCTCTCTCTCTCTCTCTTTCTCTCTCTCTCTCTGTATATCTATCTATCTATCTATCTATATATATATATATATATATATATAGTAAAAAAAACATGATTTGGTTGTCTAAACAAATGGTCGACAGGTATGCATGATCGACAATGCCTTAAAAAGTTTTGTGTGCACTGACGTTAATTCTTGTTAAATGCCTAGTAACATGTTTACATGTAATGTCAGTCAATTTGGTTTTGACATTATGCATGCCAACAAAATCAGTGTTCGACTAATTTAAATCTATCTATCTATCTATCTATCTATCTATCTATCTATCTATCTATCTATCTATCTATCTATCTATCTGTCTATCTATCTATCTATCTATCTATCTATCTATCTATCTATCTATCTATATGTGTGTGTGTGTGTGTGTGTGTGTGTGTGTGTTTGTATATATATATATATATATATATATATATATATATATATATATATATAAAAACACTCATCACACCTACCCTGCTTACTGAAATGGTTTCTTTACATCTTTCAGCAATGTCATTCTTAAACTGGTAACTTCTGCAATGAACCAAGAGTGCATTACCATAGGTATTTGTGAGTGTGTATATATGGGTCCCTATTGGATTACCAAAGTTTCAAAACTTTGATCATTTGGCCAAAACCATATGACTGAAGTTTTGAAACTTCAAAACTCAAATTAAAATGCACCCCCTGCTAATTAAATATACCAACTTCAAGATTGCACTACAGTTAGGAAAATGGTAAATTTTCCTGTTCCATGCTGTACAGTGATCTCCATTCAAAGCATTTCAAGTTTTAAACTTTGATCATATAGTCTCGGCTGTATGATGTTTGAATTTTGAAACTCCGGTAATCCGATCGGGACCCATTTATATATCTATATATGTATATAATGTATATATGGGTTTATGTATGCATATCACATATCAAGACCATCCCTGTTGACTTACATGATTTGAAAGAGCCTGAGCAGTAATGGAGTTCACATTATACAGTACCATTAGTGTCCTGAACACTTTGTGTCAAATTATATATTCACTCAGTATTCTTTTTGATTTAAGTTTTAATTATTCAGCCTTTTAATTTTTCCATATAGAAACACACTACAGACACAAATATCAGGCTTTACTATTAGTAGACTAGTAGTCTCTTAGTTACCATATCATATTTTTCCCAGAGTTTCACTCTTTTCCTGGGACATGTATATTTTTATGAAGTTTCATTTCACACATGACCAAAACCAAACCAAACTAAAATTAATTACTATCTTTTTTTATTTATATATTTCCAACAAATAACAGGGTGCCATGGCATTTCACTAATAAAATTATATTTTAATTCTAGTTGATATACTCAGATTTCATGACTTTGACTATTATGTCCAAGATAATAATTTAATAAAAATAAATAAAAATAGCTTATTTTATCATAGCAACCTTTCTTTCTCCGGCACTTTACAAAACACTGCTACAGCAGACCACATTTCCTGGTATTTATGGTATTGAATCTGACTTTATATCTGATGCTTGACTTTACTGTCAAGACCAGGAATAAAAAAGTGAAAAGCTGGTACAGTGACTTGGAAAAAATACCAAACCATATATTATGAACAAAGAACAGAATCTAGAAATACATTTGTTAAATTTAAAAATTGTTAAATACATTTGTTAATAAAGCCTGCTAAGTGTTTTACTAATACAATACTGTCTGCCACAGACTCAGAGAATTTCTTATGAACACTAAGAAGGAAACATTTGAATTCTGTGTTATCTTTAACTAAGATGAAAGTGTCTTGATGTGTTTCCTGTTTTACTCTCAGCAGGCCTTTTGTCACACAACCATCTCCCTTTATAGACCAAAAGAATTAACAATTAGCTAAACAAACATTTGGAACTCAGGAAGTTAGTCTAATGTTTCATTTATGCATACATGTAAGTGGCAACACGCAAATAATCTGGAGGCCAAATGCTTCCCTGTTTTTTTTTTTTACCATTGCAGATGCTTCTTCCTTCCTCTGCATTTTTGTCAATTAATCTTCACTTCCTAACCTCTTTCATCAGCTTGAGTGTGGCTTTACACTATTCCACATTATGCAACTGAAATGAAGAAAGCCATCATGATAATTCAGCTAAAAAGATATAAGGTTTATTAAGGGTTTTCTGCATTTCACTGCAATTTTTGGATAGGAATGAGAAACATGCCAGCCAAACTGGATTCTCTGTAATCTGAAAAATGCTACATTGTGGAAATAGGAACTCCACTTCTTCTCATTGAGCCTATGTGGGTATAAAAAAAAAAAAAACAATGGAGAGAAATACTCCAGGAGGTAAACTAACAGAACTTAATGTCTGTACATCTTGCTGAAGAATGTGTGTGTAATTTTTAATAGTAATGATAGAATGATAGTACATTTTATTGTACTATCTCCAGTGGGACTGCATGTATTAATGTGAATAACTTAACCCCACATGTTTACTTAACATAAGGGACTCACAAATGAGAGGTGAACAATTCTTAAGTTTATTGTAAGAGCTGTAAAATATTTATGGTCACAGTACAGACACCTTTTTAATTAAGGCAGAACAATAATTGCTATAATAAGATTCTTTAACAGAATAAATTAATTTTGCAACCGATTTTGACAGGACACCTACATTATGACCTTATTTTTATTTCCAGTATTTTCTTGAATGACTGAACTTACTTGCAATTTGAGGACCTTGCACTTCACTTTAGAAATGTTAACTGACAAAATAGTTATGCATGAAGTTAGTGCAATAATTAATGTAATGGTTAATGCTGTTCCATAAAGTAATATTATGCAGTACAATCTTTTAATTCTACTTCTGGGAAAATATACAATACTAAAAGATACAGGTTTATCTCTGCATTGCTTTTAAATTTACAGGTGACATTTAACAGATAAAAAGAGTATGTTTAAAATACAATAAATGAAAATATAGTGTACAAAAGGTTAATTGTGACTCTATTAGATTTGTTGGTATAGAATTTTCATCTTTATAGTCCACTTTTATTTTCACAGTTAGCCTCTTTTGTACCAATCTCCAGAGTGGTTAAGTATTTTCTGACTTGCTGTAAAAGTCATAAGAAGCAGTTCAAAGAAATACTCATCTCTCAAAAAAAAAAAGAGAGAGAAGAAGGTTCTCTTGAATCAACACAACAAAAGCTTCTCAAAACACTGTTTGAATGTACTGTATTGCCTTCATTGTATGGAAAGCTTTCTACATGCCCCACCTCATTAGTAAGGTTATCTCATCCAGGGACAATGTGGTCATAACATCCTTGTATTCTTCCCTTATAAGACTGCTTATTGAATACAATGTCCCTTTCAGCATGTACCTCACAAAGCACATGCAGAAGCTGGAGAGCCCACAGAGATTCCTCACCCAGAGAATCCAGGGTCTCAAACATCTACCCTACAGAGATAGGCTAAAAGTCCTTTCTCTATACTCAGTCTCCTACAGACTCCTCAGAGGTGACCTCTGTCTGGCATACAAAGCAATCTCAGACCCTGCCCTGATAGGACTGCTGCATATCCACAAGTCAAGCTCCACTCGAGTAACCCACATGCGAGACCTCAACCTGGTCTGTGACATCAATAGGACTTGTTGGCAGACAGATTTGTGTCCCAGAGACTCCCCCTTTTGTGGAATAGACTCCCTCTCCAAGTAAAGCAGAGTACCTCATTAAACCCTTTTAAGTGCAACCTGGATAACTGGATGGGGAACAGAAAATACACCCCTAGGATTTCACCTATTTCCATGCTGGACAGTGGCATAAGGTGCTGACTTGTTGGAACATGGGATAAATTCTTGGCTAGGCTTGTAAGGGCCTCAGGACCAATAGCCTAGTAACTTCTTATGATCCTATGATCATATATATCTTCATACATGGACTGCCATAGCTTGTGTCTGGTGTTCCCCCAGACAGGAGCTGTGACAGCCATTGCACATTAGCATTGGATGCTGGAGGGTTGACAATAACATTTTAGAGTATGTACTTCCAGGTAATGTTGGAAGCTGGAGGAACCTCCCTCCCCTGCATGAAATAACAATTTTAGTCTGAAGACAATGGCAGCTGTTTTTGCACATGCACTCTCTTAGACTTAGTCTTGAGAATAACTAATTTAATTACTTACATTCTGGACTTAATGATCAATTGAATTAATCACATGATTACATTTTCCCAATGTATTTAAACAGTATTGCACATTTTGTATTAATTCTGAAGAAAGCTCAGACATTAAAAGGCAAAAGTGGTAAAAGTCTTCAATTAAGCAGAGTTTCTTTTGTATTGCTAACTTAAGGAGGTAATGTTTTAGCTTAACAAAACAGAAAATCTAAAAGATTTTGCAAGGTATGTTCAAGTCAATATTTCAGAAGTAGCATAGCTGTTCTAGGCTGGGTAGAAAGAGACCACCTAGTGAAACAGGCTGAACATTCTGAAGAAGATTAAGCTTTGAAAAGTCAAGACGTCAACAATTTATCTTAGATGATGACACTGAGACAAGCTAATCTGTATACATATTAGGCTGGTGTCAGACGTTAAGAAATACAAAGGTAGAGAGCATTAGATTAGTACAGCGCTGCTTAGGGTCAATACACACATGTAATTTATCATGACAGAAGATCCAGCTACAGAAGCTAGATCATATGAATGAACACTTTTATTCTTACCTTCTTTATACCTAACCCTATAGTAAATTCATAACAGGCATTTTGACAAGCTGAATTGTATCTATCTATCTATCTATCTATCTATCTATCTATCTATCTATCTATCTATCTATCGATCTGTCTATCTTTTGTTGGTGGGGTTAGTCCCACTAAGATAGTGGCTTCTTTTCAGGAGAGGCCTGAGGTGATATGTCTACTCTTAGGTAAATTTGGTCAGGGTATCTGGGAACTTTTCCTGCTCTTTTTGTATGGGGACTCTATTTACTGTTGCACCTCTTGACTTCCAGTCCAGGAGGAAAGATGGCTCAGATAAGCAGGAAGCAGAAAATCAAACATGGAGGAGAAAGAACATGTTTTTCAGGTACTAAAGATGAGTGAAGCCATTCATTGAACATCAGAGAGGTTGGAAATGTTAAATGATGAGTCAGAGGTTGAAAGGAATAGAGAAATCAGAGGAGGGCAAAAAGAAAGAGAAGGAGAGGTGGTTAAAAGGCAAAAAGAGGGAGTCAAATTAGATTTTATGGATTCATAGAACTTATTTCAGCAAAACATGTTTACAACAGACATTACAACAATTGAGTGTGTTGTTACAACCCTCCAGTTTGGGGGGGGGGGTTTGCAGGATATTTATTTGAAAGAACTAATTGAGCACAGTGAACTGGAGAGTAAAATGTAGTGTCACAGGGTGAAAAAAATGGACAGAATACAAGAAGAATAAGTTCAAGAAATAAGGAAGGAAGAAAAGAAACTGTATGCACAAATGGTAAGAGAAGGTGAAAGAAGAGAGGAGAAGAGAAGAGAACAAAAGTAAGAAGAAAGCATCAAGAATGAATAAGCCACAAAACAGAAAAGGAAGTGGACAGGTATGAAGTATGGAACAGCATCATTCCACCAGTGGGTATTGAACCCACAGAGGTAAGAGCAGTTATTTGTGTTAGTAAAGATACTTTTTGTGACTTTTTTTGAGTAAGTGCCGTATATAAAAAAATTCTTAGCACAATATGAAAAAAGAAAGAATGAAAATCAATGGAACTTATATGTCATGTAAGCATTAAATAGAGAAGCTAAAAAAAGAGTATTCATACAATTTCATACGGAAGTCGAAACAGACATTATAACAGACTATTTAAAAACTGTGTGTAGAGATGTAATGGGCATTACAAAGATTTATGACAATAGAGGTTTATGGGCTGGGGGATAGGAAAAATGGTGTTGGATTGAAAATGCAAGATGACAAAATAATACATTTGCCTAGTATAACTAATGTGTAGGGAATAAGGGATTAGTTAAATACTGGGGCCAACCAAACACCTGTATGGTAAAAATGAGAATTTAATTAATTAATAATTATGACAAAAATAAATGTTTCATTTGTGGTAAAGTTGTTCATGAAACAAAAAAAAAAGATTAAAATGTACAAAATATGAAAATATAGGACATTCATGGATGGGCTATAATGTTAAAGAGAATAATACACAGGAAAAAAAGAAAGGAAGACCAAGAAAGAGAGATTGTTTTAGTAGATAACACAGAAGAGACACAAAATGAAAATAGAAATGATGAAGATATAAGAATGGAAATAAAAGAATATATGATGGAAAAGGAAGAAAAAGAAGGAGAGTTAAAAGAAGAATTAAGTAATTCAAATAATGAAGGGGAAGATAAATGGACAGGGGTTAAAAGTAAAAGAAATTCTTTTGGAAAGAGCGTAGAAGATAGAAAGCACAAATTAAAAACATAGGGATAGGAGAAAACCAAAAAGGAAAAGGATAAAAGCAATAGAAACTTTTCCACAAAGTGGAATAGTATAAAGAATGATCAACAAAGGCTAAGAGTGTCGGAATGATGCAGATTGTTAGATACTGATATCATAATATTAATAGACACAGTGGATATAAAAAATGCCAGTTTTTTGTGATATAAAAAATGAGACCACAATAAATCATTTCAAAACTTTTCCCACCTTTAATGTGACTTATAACCTGTACAATTCAGTTGAAAAAGAAACAAATCTGCTAGGGGAAAAATATAAAAAATAAAAAACGTACAATAAGCTGGTTGCATAAGTGTGCACACCCTTAAACTAATACTTTGTTGAAGCACCTTTTAATTTAATTACAGCATTCATTCTTTTTCATTACACACCTGCCATCAATTAAAAAGACTATGATTAACCCCAAATAAAGTTCAGCTGTCCTAGTAGGATTTTCCTGACATTTACTCAGTTGCCTGCTACAGCAAAACCCATAGTTCGCAGAGAGTTTACAAAACATCAAAGGGATCTCATTCTTGAAAGGTATCAGTCAGGAGAGGGGTACAAAAACATTTCCACAGCATTGGATATACCATGGAACACAGTAAAGACAGTCATCAAAAAGTGGAGAAAATATTGGACAACAGTGACGTTGCAAAGAAATGGATGTCCCGCCAAAACTGATGAAAAGACAAGACAAAAACTGGTCAGGGAAGCTGCCAAGAGACCTACAGCAACACTGAAGGAGCTGCTGGAATTTCCGGCAAGTACTGGCTGTGTACCACATGTGACAACAATCTCCTGTATTCTCCATATGTCTGGACTGTGGGGTAGGGTTACAAGATGGAAGCCTTTTCTTACAGAGAAAAACATCCAGGCCTGGCTAAAATTTGCAAAACAATACATCAAGTCTCCCAAAAGCATGTGGGAAAATGTGTTATGATCTGATGAGACCAAGGTTGAACGTTTTGGCCACAATTCCAAAAGGTATGTGTAACACAAAAACAATACTTCACATCACCAAAAGGACACCATCCCCACTGTGAAGCATGGTGATGGCAGTATCATGCTTTGGGGTTGCTTTTCTTCAGCTAGAACTGGGGCTTTAGCCAAGGTGGAGGGAATTATGGACAGTTCAAAATACCAGTCACTTTTGGCCCAAACCCTTCAGGTGTCTATTAGAAAGCTGAAGATGATGAATTTCACCTTTCAACATGACAATGATCCCAAGCATACATCCAAATCAACAAAAGAATAGTTTCACCAGAAAAATATTAAAGTTTTGGAATGGCTCACCTAGAGACCAGACCAAAATCCAATAGAAAATCTGTGGGGTGGCCTGAAGAGGGCTGTGCACAAGAAATGCCCTCGCAGTCTGACAGATTTGGAGCTCTTTTGCAAGGAAGAGTGAGCAAATATTGTCAAGTCAAGATGTGCTATGCTGATATACTGCTACCCAAGAAGACTGAATGCTGTAATTAAATGAAAAGGTGCTTCAACAAAGTATTAGTTTAAGGGTGTGCACACTTATGCAAGCAGCTTATTATACATTTTTTATTTTTTATAATTTTTCCTCCAACAGATTTGTTTGTTTTTCAATTGAATTGTACAGGTTATAGGTCACATTAAAGGTGGGCAAATTTTTGAAATTATGTATTGTGGTCTCATTTTTATATCACAAAAACCAGGCATTTTAACAGGGGTGTGCACACTTTTTATATCTACTGTATAAGAATAACAGAGGAAGAAAGAATAAAAATAAATGGGTTACAAGAAGGCAATGTTATATAGAATATAGGACAAGAAAAATGCTCAGGCATAACAATTTTATGTAAAGAATGTATAGAAATTCTGGATTACATGATAGTATTAGGAAGAATGTTAATATTAAACATAAGATGGAAGAACCAAATATATAGTGTAATTACACTTTATGCATACTCTTTACAGAAACTGAGAGAGAGATTATGTTTAGTAAAATACTTGACTATGTTAATGTAAATATGCAAGTAGTAGTAGTGGGAGACTTTAATTATAATTTAAGACATAGGCAAAAGGAAGGGGTAGATGTAAAGGTAATTTCAGAGATGTTTAAAAATGTTAAAATGTACTTATGTTAAAACAAACAGTGGGCATCCAAAAGAAGCAGTTTGAGAACTGAAATTGTGTACTTTATAGTGTCAGAGAATCTAAGGATACTACATCAAGGGGTTAAAATTACAGTTGTTTTCAGACCATGTAGCAATTTGGATAGGGAGTCAAGAAAAATAGGCTATATAAAATAAGTAGAGTTATAAAAAGATTTAATGAATCAGATTTAAATGAGTATGTGAAGGAAATGATACATCAATTATGGTTAGATCATATAAATATGAGAAGATTTTATAAAGATTGAGCAAGTTGGTTGATTAGCCTAAAAGAAAAAAATAGAAAAGAGGTAAGAGAATGGCAAAGGACAAAGGTAATACACGATAGTTGTAAATATAAAGAAATCAGTAACCAAGTCTTTAAAAACATGCTAGAAATTGAAAGGGAGCTTCTAGAAAAAGAAAAAAAAATCTGTATGAAATGAAGCAAGAGAAATTTAAAAAATTGTTATTCAAACAAAGATATTTCTTACAAAGACAAAGAAGTAGCACCATACTAAAACAAAGTGGTTAAAGAAAAGATAAGAGTAATGAGAGAGTTAATGAATGATGAAGGAAGTATAATTCACACACAAAAAGAAATAATGCAGACAGTAAAAAGATATACCCCGGGATTCATGAAGCTCGGCGCAAGGCCGGTGTAAGGCCTGCGCCGGCGGTGCAGTGAATAGTCGGCGTAGTAGCGCCATATGCATAGTAATGAGAGCGCCGCAACCACAGACACGCGTGCGTAGTGTGGCGAGCCCAAGTAGGATGCGTCCGGAGGCGTGGCTAAGCCGGCAGACGATGAGCAACCTAATGTGCTGACTGCCACGGTCCGCCCATAATAGTAATGGCAGCAGCCAGGGCCAGTGCAGAATGAAACGCACGTAGAGTATGCAACATAGTACCCGTCCCAACAAAACGGAGAAGCAAATACAACCCACGAAGCCCTAAGTGTACCCGTCCAAGGAACAAAGGATACGTGTAACACCGTGTTTGTCCCGCAATGCACCGTCAGTGGGCATACCCAGAGAAGGTGTACCGCAGCATGTCAGCGTGCCGCACCGACATAGGAGTAGCGACTAAGGTTACCACCTGTCCCACTTTGCGAGGGGCATTCCCTCCATGGGCAGTTGTGTCCCGATAAAAAATATTAAAAACGGCAAATGTGCTAAGATTGTAGGGCATAATGATATCCCGTATTTAATGTAATGGTTGCATGAAATGGTTATTTCCGTAACTGAAATACCTAAATGTCACAAGAAACAGAATAAGCAACCAAACTGCTACAACAATAAGCTTTTATTTAGGCAAACAAGTAAAGTTCTATGCTATATAGTGACTGTGGGTATGTGTCGGCCTGTAAAATCTGATGTGAGTCCCGAAAATGTCCCACCTTGGCCACTGGAAAAGGTGCCAACCCCAGTAGCGACATGGGCATGGTCACCAGGGTTACCAGCTGTCCCACTTTGCTATGGACAGTCCCTCACTGGACAGTTGTGTCCCGCCAAAACTCGAAAAAATGGCAAATGACCTGAGATTTCCTGCCAAAAATATTCCCGCAATATACCTGTAATAGTAGCATAAAACATATATTTTGTATATGAAACACATACATGGCATAAGAAACTGAATAAGGAACCCAAATGCTAACAGAATAAGCGTATATTATGGCAAACAAGTGAAGTTCTGTCAACTCCACTTGCTGTGGGTATGTGTTGTCCTGCAAAATCCGATGTTTCCACAAAAGATGTCCCACTATGGGCAGTGGAAAAGGTGTCAACCATAATGGTCACAAGCATTAGTGAGAGTACACAGCCGGGTAGCTGTGTCAACATAACAACAGGAAGGAACCAAGATAACCTAAACACAGGCAAACATGTGCATAGCAACATGTCCCACACCCAGCAACGTGTTCATCGCATACACAGGACGGCGTATGTCTAAGTGTAATATCCAGAAGCAGAACCCATGCATGCAGATGTAATACACAATAGCCCCATTGTAGCATGTAAGTCCCACCCATGTACGCCTGTGCACCCAAACCAGCTAGCATCCTTGTGCAGCTACACACCTACACACAATGGGCATACCTGAAATGTGGTAAGAAGTATTGTGCTAGGCAGTGCCACGCGGGCAAATATGTACCCCACATGTCACCAACCCACCTCAGGTACAGATATGGAAATGGCTGCATGTGAATGTGTCTGCAGAATGTGTACATCCCGCATGTGGTATGTACCCGTCCAAACCATATAGGTTTGCACACGCCACGGTGCACATAACTGTACACATGTGGACAAGTCGGGTTGTTGAACCACCGCATCGATGATTAGCTATGCAGAGAAGTCAAACACATATAGCGGAACATGTGTCTACCAAACAGGACGTCCTAACAGGGTACCACAGGCACAGAAGGGGAAGGTGGGACATCACATGTGGAGAGTAGCGTTTCCGGATGGCCAAATACACACGGTCAAGGTAAAGGACGGAACAACATGCATATGGCCGGATGGATGTTGTTAGAAAAATATATAGAAAAAAAACCCTTGCCAAAAATTTTTGGCGAAAAGGGA